>NW_023503295.1:4798906-5061019 GCF_014529535.1 Bradysia coprophila | reverse complement strand
AAAATGTCGGTAAGTCTCTCGTACGACTTGACGAGAAGCGATTTGTTCTGCAGTTAATTGTCTGATGCCACCGGGATTTTGAATCATTTGTGAATTTGGCGCTGCAGCTGCTGTGTAGTAGTGTGGAGCGTAAGGGAGATTCATCGCACCAGGGTAAGTAAATCTTTGGTTGGATTGATAGCCAGCTGGTGAATTATTCATAGAAGCAGCCTGAGCAGTTCCAGGTTGTTGTGTTGTACTCGCTGACGTAACCAAATGTTGATTATAGTAGACTGGCTGGTACACCGGATGAGTTACATGCGGATTCGATGTATATGGCTGATAGACAACTGGTAGTGGTTGATTTGACAACGGATGTATGTATCCCGTGCCAGTTTGAAAATTGCTGGACATTATGGGCTGGTGGGTCAACGTATTCGATGTATTCATTTGCTTTGTAGCTGCATTTGAAACATTCGATGCCACATCTGTGGTGTTAATGACCGTTTGGTTGTTAGTTGGCGCTGACATTACGCCTGTTGAATGAGAGTTCGACGCAAACGACTGTTGTTGATTGGTCAACTGAACACTATTCGATGCTACTGGTTGAGCTTGACTAATAAAATTTGCTGTACAAGTCGGTGGCTGATTCGTAACCACTGTTTGATTTTGCACTGGACTGTTCGGAGGTTGATTGGCACTTGAAGGCACGGACTGGTTCTTACTCGAATTTGGTTGAGTGTTGACTTGAAACGTTGACTTGGGCGGATCGTTCTGCGTTACTTTCGGTATCGTAACGGTGTTCTGCTGTGTAGATTGAACGTTGATGTTCGGATGTGTTTCTTTGAGTGTTCAAATTTGTGGACTGTTGCCACTAGTGCCGATTGCCGAATCGCTTCCAATATCCTCGATGGTTGGTACTGGATCGTCCATAGGATTAGCAATTTGATCTTTCGTTTCCTTAACGATGTTCGTACTGTTCATGTCAGGTAAATTTTTTGACTGCCCAATCGCAGGATAAGGATCATCCCGGTTTTCGTTAGCATTAATGCCCATAAACGGAACGTTTTGTCTCCAGCGCTGGATGTTTTCGTTCTGATCTTCACCTAACAAGTCGTCGAAACCCATCGTAACTTAAAGGAATCGTCCGAATCCTGTTCCAAAATGGAATACTTCTTGTCCAGAAACTGCTTGTTCTTCAGTTCACGCCGTTTCCGATCTTCTGCACGTCTTTCCATCTCCTCTCGTTCCAACTCTTGATCCAATTTTCGCTCTTCTTCTAGGCGTTGCAGCGCTAGATCTTTTCTGCGAGCTGATGATGTAGACGACTTCGATCTATAAGAACGGGCACGAATTTGGATCGACGTTGATTTTTGGAGGCGTTAGAGGAGTTTCGATGTTTTGTATTTGCTCGTTAGCCACTGTCTGACTCGGTTGTGGCAAGGTAGGATTAACTACGTCCGTTGCTGGAATTTGTGCATATGTCACGTTCGGAGGATTTGCAGTATATTCTTGTGTTGCTTGGGGCAGCAACTTCCGTTTCACTAGTCAAGGCGATGAGTGGCTCTTGCTTATTTTGTTGGCACTTCCCACAAAAACCACTCATGATTGGCAATATCACTGGTTACGTTGACACAAGCAAAGTGTGACCATAAGGTACACGAGTCACAGCAAACTTTGTCGCCTTTATCGGTGATATTGCACACGTCACACTGATACATTGACTCATCAGCTGCGACGGATGTTGTGTTTGCTGTCTGACTTGTTGTTGGTGGACTTCTTGATGTTTTGCCAGAGCGACCAGCAAAAGGAGGAATCGTAAATGTAGATCTGGTTGCTTTTGGTATTGCTCCTTTACGCTTATCCATTGCGACCAAATGACTTCGAAAAGTTGATTATCCAAGTGTCAATCCAAGTTGATCCAAAATAAACAAATTTGAAGAATGTTGCGAACGGGCACTTATTGGTGCTAAATGCAACTTCTTGTCGGCTGGATTTTAAATTTGTGAGTGTCGTTGAGTTAAAGGAAACGTCACGTCTTGATTTCAACTCTTTAATCAAACACTTCAAATTTCTGTAACAAATTTTCATAAATCGTTAAACTATGTTAACAAAGCTTTTCATTAATTGTCTTACGTTTAGCATTCCTTTGCCGATAAATAACAATTCAGATCAATGCGCGTGCGTGTGTGTGTATGAGCGATGTAACTATAACTAAACATAACCTCAATTAATTCCTGATCAATTTCAATAATTTTTACAAATTCCTTACAGTTCACGATTCGACAGCTTACAACACAGGCTGTTGATTCGTGTAATTATAATGTTCCGCGAACGTTTCGCCTGTAAATCAATCAAACTGCAAATGAAAACCTGCACACTTGGTGCTTCACGAAAAAATCAATTTTTACCTCCTTGGCAAACTCCGCTAGCAACAATCGTTATCTCACAACACAACACACTACGTACTTCGATTAAAAGAAATAATTGATCGATTTGAACGGATCGATTTTACGATTAAATTAAATTTACTTCGAGCTTTGAATCACTTGGCCGTTTTCTAATGAAATCAAAAGAACAAATGTTTTTCCGGTACCACGACTGTCACTAATTTACAGCAGAATCAGGCAATCCTGTTGCTGAATGAAATGGATGTAGATCAGTGTTGCCGGTCATGTGTTGCTGCCCAACACGTACAGAAAACGAAAATATCCATTAGATTTTCTAGAACGATAATATCGTCCAGAAAACGATACTATCGTCCAGACAATATTTTAGAATTTTCCAATTTAGACGATATTATCGTCCTGGATGAAAATTTTTTGGACGATAATATCGTTTTTAGACGATAGTATCGTTTTTTAGATGATAGTATCGTCCAAAAAAACGATAATATCGTTCCTGACGATATTGACGGTGTCGAAATGTCCCGCCACCGTAATGTACTATTATTTCTAGTCAGCAAACTGTTGATGTAACCGAATATATAGTATAATAAGATGTTAGTAAATTTTGACGATCACACAACATTAACACAACCGAAGTAACATACGTAATAAGTTGAACGAAAACACGAAACTAAATTGGGCATAGTTTTGCGAAGTATATCTATATTATACAAATATTGCTGGATGTCTGTAATTCAACAATCTTT
Source organism: Bradysia coprophila (assembly GCF_014529535.1). Lineage (NCBI taxonomy): Eukaryota > Metazoa > Arthropoda > Insecta > Diptera > Sciaridae > Bradysia > Bradysia coprophila. The sequence goes on along the minus strand of NW_023503295.1, from coordinate 5,057,886 downwards.
GGTATATATATATGATAGTATATACTGCTCACTGTTGGTGTGTATACTCCAAGCATCCCCATCAGCAAATTTTAAATTACTCCGTTAATGAGCGAAATAAACATCTAAAATATAATTTCTTGGAAATTGTACATATCTCCTTTATGTAACGTGTTTTATGTTTTCTTCTAAAATATTTTAACAAGTACACGACTCACGAAAAACAAGACGGAAACCGAGCAGAAAAATGTTTCAAGTTGAAGGCAAGCAAACACTTTAAAGAGTTTAAAGTATTAAATAACACAGTGTGTTAGAAGGATTGTTAACTGTGGTATAATGAGAGACACACAATGATGTGTCTCATAACATGTAATGGCATACCGTTTGGATATCTCGTTCCGAAAAATATTTATAATAAAAACATCAACCATAAGGAAGGCATGTTGTATTTTCCTTACGGATGCTAACGAACGATGAAGGGTGTTCCTACGGATCATGTTCTTCAGTTTTAGCCTTTAATTATTATTTTCCGTTTGCTTTGTGTTTTTCGTTAATTATTTTATTGTACGAAATTCGGGTGAAAGCTGCTTTTGTATGGAAATATCTTAATTTTCTGCTGTGCGTCTGAAGATATTTTCGGGGATGCTGTATACACATTTAAGGAGGCCGAAATTAATTTTGTTTGAAGATATCTTTTGTCATGTCAATAAATTTGTTTATACTGGAAATGTAGGTAGGTGTCTCATAATTTCAACTTATACAGCAAATTTAAGGATATTGTGGTTTCTGCAAAAATTTATTTTCGGTTGAATTTGAAGTAAAGTGAATTGAAACGAATAATAAATTGAATGTAAAATTGTGAGCACAAAATGAAATGTAACGATATGAAGAATCTGCAAATCGAATGCCTTTTCGTGACTTACGGTAACAGAGTAAAGGCCATACGGAGAAGATATAAATGAGGAAATACTGAATACAAATGAATTTATTTTTACCTTAAAAATAATTGGCATCGATCTTGTTGAAAATTAGAACGTTTCCTTTAGTCTCCAATGAAATCGGCAAACCTTCATCAATCTAGTATAACGCGAAAAAGGTAGTTTTCACAAATTTTCTTGATTTTCTCAAAGTTTATGAAATTTTTGTGAAATTGATTTTGGAGAAATTCGAAAAAGTTATCGAGGCATTTCGAGAAAAACAAAGGAAATATTTTCACAAAGAGGGATTCTTTTGAAAATCCACCTATCAAAATCGGACCCATTTTGTCTGGGATGGATATATACATGGTTTGAAAGGTCTTTGCCAGTAGACCTCAAAACAGGCCTCACACAGTCTCGAGCCACACCTGGTTGCTGGTGGAAGATCTCCGAAGTTGGAAAAATAGTGGTTTTTATCCGAAATTTTAGGCCGTTATAAATGATCGTTCCGGGTGAGAGTGGGCTCGTTGGAAAGCTGAGCTCAAATACTTTCGGGTCATGCCAAGTTTGAGTAGATTCATTGATATATGTTTGCAAAAAATGCAAGAAATTTTTTTCAAAATCTGTGTGAACTATAGACAGGTCTGGGCTGGTACTGATGACGCTTAATGTGAACCTAAGATGATAGTCGTAATATACATTGTCTAAGCTTTTCATTGAAACCTCATTTGCAGTGCTGGTGATTGCTGGCGAGTTTTACGAGTAGCGGTTGTACTAACATAAAGTTCTGTTATGTCAGCAATCACCAGCACTACAAATGAGGTATCAACGGAAACCTTAGACAATGTATGTTACAACTAGCATGTTAGGTTCACATTAAGCGTCATCAGTACCAGCCCAGACCTGTCTAAAGTGCACACATATTTTGAAAATTTTTCTTGCAAATTTTTGGAAACATATATCAATGAATCTAATCAAACTAGGCATGACCCGAAAGTCCTTAAGCTCAGCTTTCCAACAAGCCCAATCTTACCCGGAACGATCATTTATAACGGCCAAAAAATTCGGATAAAAAACACTATTTTTCCAACTTCGGAGATCTTCCACCAGCAACCAGGTGTGGCTCGAGACTGTGTGAGGCCTGTTTTAGGGTCTACTGGCAAAGACCTTTCAAAAAATGTATATATCAATCCCAGACGAAATGGGTCCGATTTTGATAGGTGGATTTTCAAAAGAATCCCTCAAAAGAAGGATGGGGTCAACTACGACATTCATAATAAATATTTGACTGCTTACAAAATGTTAAAATTTGAAATAGATCTGTTAACTCATTTGCTCAGAGTATTTTGGAAGAGATTGATTTCAAATCTATTATTTCATTCTAATTAACATATAAGATCACATTATTCCAAGTGTGTCGTTTATTCATTCGCATGGGTACATCACTTCCAAATCTAAAAATAAACATTGCGGACAGAGATGCATAATCTGCTATTATCATTAAATTTGCTATAGAACAATAGCCGGAGCCCATCGTTTACGACGCCAATAAATGCATCATGCACATCTGTTGCTGAACTCGTTGATCACCAAACAAAGATACCTTTCCCATCCAGATTGTAAACATGGAAATCGTTTTGTCATTATACGATTCAGAATTTCCATGAAAAGGAGTATCCTGGAACCCTTGAAAAATGGTTGAATAATTCAACAAAATCCGGAAAATCATTTAAAAATGTGGAGAAGAATTAAACAATCATGAGACTCGTTCACTCGAATTAACGATTATAATCACTGTCTCTCCCCCGCCTCACATACTTTAAAATAGAACTACGACCATATTCCACAAATAGAATAACATTCATTTTCAACTTTTTTAATGAGACTGACAAAGTACTTAAATGTGATTGAAATACTGTAATAATGCAACCCATTCAATTGAATCCAATTGTTTGTTAGCATGTACAAAAGGATATAAATAAAGTTGGAAATTGTGATTTCTTTTACAAAACTACAACGACCACAAATTCACCATCGATTGTATTATGCATTCATTTATCGACCGTGTGGAAACAACATAGTGTATAGTCCCACCGGCTACGGTGATGATTGATAAACTTAAAATCTCTGGGGTACTATCAGGAGTCAATAATCCATTACATTAACTTATCGCATTAGGAGTGATAACGAATTCAATTTACTAAATGTACACGTCAATATGGGAAATATAGTTTCGACGAGCTTTACCAGGATTGACTAAGTATATACATTATATAATGTATAGCGGTGGTGGCGTAGTTTGATTAGACATAATTGAAAGTGGACATCAGGAGTAGTCATACATATTTGTGGGAAAAGATTGAAACAAAAGAACATGCAAGTGAATGTTATTGGTGTTAATAACGAATGAGTGTAAACGTTAAGCAAACGAAGTAAAAGATTTAATGATGCAGCAGTGCAGCAAAACAAATCCTCTATTTGTCGAAATGAGCAACTACTTCAAAAGTCAATAGAATTTAAGGATTGATGTTGCTCATTTTAAGACAAATATCAAAATGAATTCCGAATACTACAGTCGATTATAGTGTATTTAACTAGGTCCCACCTTTTGGGCGGGTCAGGTCCCTTGACTGACAATTTTTTCAATATATTTTTGACCAATTTCATTGTTGAACTTCCGAAGCATCACTGATACAAATGCCTACATTTAATATATCGATTACTCTAAACATTACAACGAAATTTGACAGAAAAAGTTTTTCAAATAAACCTTCGAAGACCGAATGATCTTTGAGTTCTCATTTTTCTTATAAATTTGCAGCAAGATTTTCAATCAACCACAAATCGTAAATAAAATGCGACTCGTGTGAAGTACGGCCCTCGCTTCGCTCTGGCCGCAAACTTCCCACTCGTATGAGCTATCTATTATTCTGTTTGATTGCCATTTTGTCATATTTAATCAGAGTAGATGCGAAGTTTTACAAATGTGGAACGATGAGAGGATTCTTTCACTTTCGTAAAAAATTAAAAAAAAACCGATAGATGTTCTTCTCTTACAGTTTTGTACAAAAAGGAAGTCCCTGGTATTTTACAAAACCGTCACTCGTGAATAAAATGTGGATGGTAATAAACGACCGATAAATAAATAATTATTTTTTTCGTTTCTTCACTTTTGTCGATTCAGAAAGCGACAAAAGTGAGGAATCGACAAAACGTCTTTAAGTTACATTTCGTAGAAGGATGAATTTCCCTAGGAACGAACAAAACGTCTTTAAGTTACATTTTGTAAAAGGATGAATTCCCTAGGAACGAACAGAACGCCTTCTCATTACATTTTGTAGAAGGATGAATTTCCTTGGAACGAACAAAACGCCTTCTCTATACATTTTGTAAAAGGATGAATTCGCTAGGAACCCGCCTTTGCTTTATATTTCCAAAATCGACAAAGAGTGAACGAAAGACAATTTTTTTTTTACTTTTCACTGATTTACTGAAGAGGTGCCAGCGACATGTACCACATTTCTATCGGTATTTTATTATTTTTATCGGTAAAATTGAATTTTTCTATTGGTCGAATATAATATCCCATAAAATTATTACGACTCGTGAGAATTACGGCCCTCGCTTCGCTCTGGCCGCAAACGTCACACTCGTATGGGAGTTGTAACATATATTGTTTGATTGTTAGAATAATGAATTTTAAAAAAAATATTCAGAAATTTGTTGAGAATGACTTATATCTTATATTGCCTACAAAGAATGATGGTAACATTTAACGTTTTTCATAAAATTTCCTACACTTTTCAATCATAGTGTGCTCATGACATTTTTCTGCCGTAAGACCTTGAGTAAAAAAAACACCTTTCTTTGGTAGTATAGACGCATTAAATTTGTTAGTCAACTATCAAATTTGATAGTCAACTATCAAGTTGTTAGCAATAGATGTTTACACGTTAGAAGATGGGCATCGAATGATGAAATTATTCTTCCTACTAGTTCCATGCACGTCGAAAACAAACTTATACGATTTACACACACTACTAGTGGACCTGCTTAGGCTGAAAAAAGGGCTTAATCGTGCATCTTAGAAAATTGTTATAACGATGATTGTAGGTTGTTCCGTATCGATTCCTGATTCTAAATTGATGTGGAGCCAAGACGGCAGCTCATGGTGAGCGGCCGTTATGTCCCTTTTTTCTATGACTTTTCATTCGTAAGCGAGAAAAGACATCAATCCACTTCCAAAGGATAATTTATAGAGAAAAGTCTAAATTTTTTTTTGGTGAAATTTATTTTTTGACATTTGAATCCAAAATGGCGGAAAAAATTGGTCAAAGTCGAAAAATATTTTTTTCTCAAAGGAAAATCTCTGAAACCGATAGAAAGACTGTAAATTCGCAAAAATTTTCTTCTAAAGGTTTATAGAAAATTTAAAGAGCTACGTTTTCGTTTTTTATTTATTGAAATCGGGCAGCTCGTTCCGGAGATATGTCCGTAACAGTGAAGTCACCACATGTTCTTCACGTAAAAATACATCGAAATTATTATTTCTTTAGAGTAAATAATCACACATATTTCCATGACAATCGACCTAAAGTTGTATTTTTTGTAAATTTTAGTAACTCAAGACGTAACCGAGTTTCATATTTTCACGGAAACATGCTCGCTGTTCTAGAATTTAAGGATTTTGAAGGATCTCTGGGTTTTTTTTGGATTCTCTTCAGGATTCATTGAACTGTTGAGGTGGTAATGGGTCAGTTCCTAAAATTATGTCACTGCACATGCACAATATGTTCCCAGCTCTAGAACGTAAGTATTATGAAGGATATCTGAGGTTTTATTGGGTTCCCTTCTGGACTTTTGGGATTGTTGAGATTATATTATGTTAGTTCCTAAAATTCCACCACCTTACATGGCGTACCATGCTATCAGTTCTAGAATTTGAGTAATTTGAAGGATTTGTCAAGTTTTTCTGGGTTTCCTTCTGGTGTTAATGAGATGGTAGTATTTTGGTTCTCGAAATTCCTCCATCCAACATGGTCTACCATCTTCCCAGTTCTAGAGTTTTGAGGTTTCTTAGGATATCGTTTGAACTTACGGGATTGTTAAGATGACTCTCAATAATCCTGAATATCGAGATGATGTACCATAATGGTTAAATTTTAGGATCTGACCAGTTCTTTAAATTCTCTATAAACCTTTAGCAGAAAATTTTTGCGAATTTACAGTCTTTCTATCGGTTTCAGAGATTTTCTTTTGAGAAAAAAAATATTTTTCGATTTTGACCAATTTTTTCCGCCATTTTGGATTCAAATGTCAAAAAATAAATTTCACCAAAAAAAATTTTAGACTTTTCTCTACAACTTATCCTTTAAAAGTGGATTGATATCTCTTCTCGCTTACGAATGAAAAATCATAGAAAAAAAAGGGACCTAACGGCCGCTCACCAGAGAACTATTGAGCTGCCGTCTTGGCCCCACATCAATTTAGAATCAGGAATCGACACGGAACAACCTACAATCATCCTAATAACGATTTTCAATGATGCACGATTTTTTGCCTAAGCAGGTCCACTATACGCAACAAAATCAAATTTCATCAAAGTAATCTTTTTCGATTGAGGCTATAATCAACAGTGTAAAATCCTGTTTTTCTGGGATAGCTTCCAGATCCTTCGTCCCACATAGCCCATCTTCGAACTTAGCCTCGGTATTGTACTTCCACAAATTTAAAAAAAGAATCATCCAAATTGGTTAAAAATTACTCAAGTTATTTTTTGTTACCCACATTTAACGTTTTTCATAGCATTTCATACATTTTCAATCACAGTGAATCATTTTGTTACCCACATTTTTCGGTATTTTCTGGTGTAAGACCCTGACTTTCAGTCAAGGGAATAATGTGCTGATAAACCTCGATCATTAAACTTGCACAAAATATAACCTGTTTTGCTCTGAACCATTTTTATTTGCATTTTTTTTTAAACCCATAACCAACAACCAAACCATTATTCAAATAAGGGTAATCATCTAACCATTTCTACACACTGACTATTTCATTGAATTTATTGTGCAATTTGTATTATTTTGATGGAAATTATGTTCTCTGCAGCTGTATATATGTCCAGTTCTTGACAGGCAATACAAAACATTTTCGCGCTATGACCAAATCTCGAAAATTGGCGACTAGCTGAAATACAAAAGCTCCACATTGTAACAGAGAAGAAAATCTTACATTCATTTTCACCCACATTAAACATAATAATATTACACAGCAGAAAAGATGTCGGCAAACAATCGCATCCATACAACTCAATATTTTTTTTTTCTCTCGTTCAGATACGGGCCAACAACAATAAAAAAAATGTCACGTTTGTTTGGAATGTGAAAATATTATGTGCATTGTATTCTGGTAATCGCCATAGCGATTCAACAGAAAGGAATTAAATATTTGCTGTTGGAATAACGAAGCCTTAAAATTTTAGATAGAACATGAAATTGATTGTGTACACCGAGCAGAGGAAAAATTAAAATGTTTTATATTTCTATGTGTCTGTGCAGACTATGCAGTTAAATATGTTGAGCGATTACCATACCGTCCTCCATTCGAATTAAGCAAAGATTTCGAAAAATCGTAAAAATATTTACTTTCGCAATTTGAGTCGCACACACTTAACCTATACATCCAAACGAACTTAATACCAAGAATTTCCATTACAATAATGTGCTAAAACAAAATTTCAGCATGTAACGAACAAAGCATAAATTTATTTGAATGATGTTATTGTCTGCCATGTTGTTGAAATGAGCTTACGGAAAATATCTTTGTCGCAATGAGAATTCGAGACTGGACTCGACTGGAATTAGAGTTTATTGTACATGAAGAATTATAACAAGTTTTAATGAACATTGGTATGTGTCCATTGTAAATTGTAAGATGACGGTACTTACGGTGGAACTTTAGCCCCTATACACATTTGATGGGGATTCTTTTTTTTCAGTAAACACACAGTAAAAACAAGTAATGATCAGCAGCTGCTCGTGACTATGGTATGATGACAATGAACCCCAAAAAGCTCTGTGATTTATAGTCCGTTTATAGCACGAAATTTAAGCTAAAACAAATGAAGTAAAAGATTTTGCATGTTAGAGTGGAAGATGTTTCAAACAACCAAGGTTACAGATTCAATTATACCGAATCGCCGCTTGTACTTCGTAAATTTTAACCAATCACAACTCAATCGACCATCTCGAAACCAGCATTTATTATTTCTGACGCTGAAACCTGCGTTTTGTACAGTTCATGAAGTAATTTTTGCTGGAGTAGTTCGAAGCCCATCTCTACTCGCAATTGCCCATTCTTCATTTCGTGACTTATCTACGTAAATTAACTGTTAAATTGCAACAGCTCGACGGTCGAGTTATTCGTAAACTATCAGACGAAGAACAATCATTCACTGCCAAAATATTGAAGATTTAAGGAACAAACCCCCACACAAACACAGTGCCACACCATCAACTAAAGGCTCATAAAAGAAAACTTCCAAGTCACAAACTCTGCTATATAAACCTACTTATTGTAGGGGGAGAGGAGAAAAAAAATAAATTGTGAAATTCAGTCACATAATTTACTTTGATTCATTCAAAGGAGTAATGACCAATGTAATAGGATTAATAACGCTTTCTGAACTAAATTCGGTAAATGAATGAATTGTACGCTTGCTCGAAAACAACGTTGAATAGAAGTTGAGTGTTGGAATAGTATAGAATGCTTTTGTCGATGTGTAATATTATACGTTATTGTGATTGTCGTGGCTTTCGCCTCGAAACGGATGGACAACGATCTTGGCTTTGAACAACTTATTATGTAACCCGAAGGACTATTTTTTTGGTCGTGTTTTAATTGAAAACCCTTTGACACTTGACCAGGTAACAATACTTGTCTTTCGTCAAAATAAACAATCACTCGTTGCATACATTCGATATAGTAATCAGCTGGTTTATTTACACTCCAAAAATCGTTCAAGGCTGCATCATTAACATCCTGGGAAATTTAATCAAGGAAAGAACAAGTGAACCGAAATCTAAAACCTTCTTGGGATTGCATTGCAATGATTGCAAGTGTTATGGGCACATTTGGGGATGATTATAAGGGATTAGATGAAGTTTTTTATAGCTTAAAAAATATTTAATTGTTTGAAATAGATCTAAATAAAAAAATGTATTCAATGGGTGGTGTTTAGATACACTATTCTACTGATATGAACTTAGGGTCTGTGATAATAATATGTGCAAAATGATTAAGTAATTTATTTTCGTCTCAAATTAGTTTTTAATTTGTGATTTGGACTCAAACAGTACCGGACTGGCTCGAAAAAGCCCATCGGGGGCTCCATGCAACTCAATTTAAAAAGGCCCACAAATTAAAAATTCTCATACAAAAATCCAAAAGGCCCATCGGGAATTCCCCGAATTCACCATATGGCCAGTCCGGGCCTGGACTCAAAGTTTGATGATGGGTCGAAATTAGATCCGAAATATGGCCAAACAAACCGTCTTTTCATTTTCCCATTGTCGCTATCATCCAAGACCAAAAACAAACATGTTCATTCGAACAGCAAAGAAACAAACCCACAGATGACATTTAGGCTATGAATTGATTTTTTTTTGTTACAGCCCTGATGCTGTTTGTGAATCTGATCCTAAACACGAAATCTGTCGGCAAAAAAATACAAATTTTCGTATTCAATTTCAAAGCAGTCTCGCTAGGCGATTTCCATTTAATAAATATTGCATTTTACCAGCGACAAATTTAAAAAAAAAATCCTTTTCTACTCTAACGTAATTGGCTGGCCGACATTGTTGATGTCATACGGAACGTTTGACTTCTGCGAATAGCGTGAATGGTTTTATGCTATAACGACGTTCTAATTTTCTTTCTCGGCTTTTTATTTTTTGCTAAATTAAAATAGCATTTTAAGTTTTGCAAACCTCTTCTCATTCTCCACTTTCCATATTTCAAGGGTAAAGCATGGGAAAGGTGGAAGTCTATTAAATTTTTAGATGTATCAATAGCTACTGTGAGTCAGAGCCTATTTTAAGGAAATTAAATTTCCAAAAAATCTTAAATTTTTCCATCACTTTTCGTCATTTTGTAAAAAAACACAACAGATTGCATCGTAAATGTTGCTTTTGGTTGTTTTTAATGTCTTTGAGCTTAACTGATTACTTTGGAATGAGATCTAACAGAAAACAAAATTTAGAAATTTTAAGAATTTTTGTGAAATTTTGGAAATTTTTGGAAATTTTTGGAAATCAAATTCACTAAAATAGGCCCTGCGGGTGAGTGTAGATAGAATCTAGTAGATACTTATGGAATTGAAACATCGATTTTTGCAAAAAAGGTCATCTAGTTTTGGCGCACTACGAGGCGCACTACTTCTAATTTTCGTTGGGGACTTTGGTATAACAAATAGTTTTTATTAAGATAATGTGTTAGCGCGTCAGGCAGTTACAAAAAAATTTAAAATAAATGTGTGGAGACCAGCGCTGCCATGTTAGACTAAAAAACCATATCGGATTGTTTCTGTGCTTTGGAGAGCTTTCGAAAACTCTGAACTTCTGAAGCTTAAAACTCTTGGAAGCGGCTAACGTAAATAACTATTTGTTCAGGCTCAAATCAAATTAGAACTGAGCGTCAGTGTATTGCAATTTTAGAATCAACGTACATAAATTAGTCTAATATAATATAACTTTACCGATTTACGGTTGTATTACTGTAAATGAAGTGTACCATTTTAGTTCCCAGAAGTACAATATTGATGTCACTACAATGGCATGTGGAGGATCATTGGACAGGTAAGATGGCGACAAACAAGATGTAACCAATTACAGAGCGATATCCATTCTATGTGCGATATCCAAAGTTTTTGAGAGGCTGGTTTTTGATGTGCTATTTGAAAGACTTAAAGGTAAGATCCACAGCTCTCAACATGGATTTTTCTCAAAAAGGTCAACACAGTCTAATTTGTTGGAATTTGTCACGTCGGTATCTAAATCAATGGCAAACGGAGGTCAAGTAGACGTACTTTATACTGATTTTTCTAAAGCGTTTGACCGCATATTACACGGTCGCCTTCTCAAGAAACTGATGCAATTCGGACTCAGCAAGTCATTGATTCAATGGTTCGAATCCTATTTGTCAGATCGGTCGCAGTTTGTCGCAATTGGTGGTGGCAGATCTCGACGTATCACCCCGACTTCAGGTGTACCGCAAGGTTCCATATTGGGACCGTTTTTATTCTTGCTATATGTCAATGATCTACTTTCAGCTCTTAGCAATACGTTCGCATTCGCTGATGACTTAAAATTGCTGAAGAAAATTGTGTCTAGTGGTGACTGCTATGTATTTCAATTGGAGATGGATCGTCTGCAAGCTTGGTGTTCTGAAAATAAGCTGGGCCTCAATGTTAAAAAATGTGCCGTGATGTCAATCACTCGCAAAGCCGTCAAGAACAAACTCGAATATCAGTATAGGATTGGTAATGACATTATTCCCAGAGTCAACTCGAAACGTGATCTAGGAGTCATCATCGACAACAAGCTTTCATTCGCCGAACACATCAGCGTAACGACAAGGAAGGCGTACCAAATGCTCGGATTTATCTTCAGGTGTGGTAAGTTTTTTAAGAAGCCTGAAAGTGTAACTATGTTGTACAATTCCTTGGTGAGGAGCCGATTAGATTATTGTAGTGCGGTATGGAATCCCATGTATAAAAAGTACATAGATGTTGTTGAACGGGTCCAGCGAAAGTATACGAGAATGTTTTTCTTTAAATTCAATTTGCCTAAACCGGAATATGATGGACGGCTAGTGTATTTGAACACGATGTCATTGAAGAGAAGACGATTGATAAATGATGAAGTCGTCCTTTACAAAATCATTCACCGCCACATGGACACGACCTTGAACCATTTGATTACGTTTCATAACCATGGGAGATTGACCAGAATGAATCTTGGGGTGAGCAGACCGATTTTCTACACAACGACATATTCAAGTAATGCCGAACAGAATGAACCACTAAATAGAATGCAAGGTCAACACGACAAGTACTTTTCCAGTTGTAATATCTTTGATGATTCGTTTAGATCGTTCAAGAGTTCGGTCATGAGTACCGGAATGAATATGGACTTGGATCAGTAGTGACTGGAATGGATAATGGATTTTGATTTCAATTTTTCTTAAAGAACTTATGTTTAGTATTTGTAAATGATTAATATGTTATTGGGTCGAAAGGCCTGTATTGTATATTGATCAATAAACAAGTAAATAAATAAATAAAGGAAAGTTTATCTAGTATATCCTTTATTAAGAGATGGTTTGTCGTAGCAGCGACACCCCAAAAATTCTTTTGAAACAGCTTTGCCGCACTCAATTCGAAAAGTAGTGATGCAGTTAGATTGGTTGTCGACACCGTACGAATGCAGGTGAGTGTGGACTTTCTAGTTTCTTAAAATTGATATAGATTCACCTTAACCAATAACATGGTGTGTCAAACTTGGTTAGACCTACTCTCACTCCTTAGTGTTACCGACCTTTATGGATAATTACAAATGAAATGGTGTTTCGTGCTGAAAGGGTGTAACAGCAGAATTAAATGAAGATCGTAAAACCATTGGGAATACGAAGTGATGCAATGTTTTGTTGCAAACTTAGTTTTCTTTGAACTCAATTACATTGGAAAAACATTTCCAGCCTATTATTACCGTTTAGTCTATTTACGATGGGGATGTATTTACATAATGTAACGGTAGTACATTGCACATAGAACTTCAAATAATTTTCAAAATCTCTTCATTTATTGTATTTTCAATTTTCATACTGCAAACCACACAAAACTATTGACGAAAAAAGGGTTAAAGCATTTGCAGGCACATTAGTAAATATTCTCGGAACTTGAAACAAATTTCGGTTTCATAAATGGTAAAACGATAAGGTAATATTACAAAGAAACAAAATTTAAAAAAAAAAGTGTAATGGAAACCCGTACGAATAAATGAAATATTTTACATTACGAAATGAACACAAATTATAATCACACATTTATATCACAAAAAAACCACATAAAAGCGATTCCATGATGAAAGCAAACATTATGTTTGATATATAAATGCACATTTACTTCCAATATAACATAGGAGATAGGGAAGGAGAGAGAGAGAGAGAGAGAGAGAGAGAGATAAACAGGCATGGTTTAATACTCGGGGATAACCTAGCGCTGATTTCCGTCATTTCTTTTAAGTTATCCCTAGCATCAAAATCAAATCAAACCCGAATTTGTTTAAACAATTTTTTTTTCTCCAGTCTACCTCAAAGTGATAACACACTCCGTTTGAGCGGGCTAGCTTTCAGATTAATGGTGAAGTAATTTATTTCATATACTTTTCGCAAAAATGGATAAAAGGTGAATTCATTTTTGTCTAATTAAATGTGCACGATGTGCACGTAATTCATGCTTAGTTTAGTCGTAAATGCGATCGTTCAAAAATATTTTAGTAATTTTACTGGTACATGAACGGGCTAAATGGCATACATCACTTTCTTAATGGAGTAATATTAAACTTCAAGCAGCGATGTCGAAAAGTCTACAAGAGAAAGTTGACAAGTTCATTATAATTTTCTTCATTCATGTCGCGAAGTGTACTTGTATGTTTATGCATACTTTTACGTATATGATGCCAGGTTCATAGAATATATTTTTTTTAAGTTTAAAAATAAATTTGAAAATAAGTTTACATTTTGTGTAAATAATGAAACTTTAAAGCTAACAAACATTAACTTCTTTGCCTCTTTTTTCAAGCATAAAAAATCGTTTATAAAAAATTTCATAATAACTTTTCCGCGTGATCCCCAAAGAAATTTCATGAATATTTATATATCTTTTGCTTTCATCGCATATACGTACAATTTTTTTTTCTCTTTCTCTTCACTCTTAGCTCGCTTATCGGGACGGCAAGGTATGCCGTATTTATGTAAATGAATGTTATATGTGGCTATGAATAATTAAAGCTCACTGAAATAAAATATTAGATTTTTGTTCTTGTTGTTGAATAATGAATTGATGGCTGTGATATGTACATGAATGGGTCGGGTAGGATTTCTTTTCTTTTTTCGAAAAGCATCACTGTATAATTATTTGGTGACAACAATCGGATCGATTATCAATTAGTTGAAGCCGCAAAGAATTTTGGTTTTTGAATTTGGCCGCTCCACTGTTTTACCATCTGTTCCACTTTCACTATTTAGATGAGGCGACATGACTACACGGTCAATATCGTCAGGAACGATATTATCGTTTTTTAGACGATAGTATCGTCTAAAAAACGATAGTATCGTTTTTTGGACGATAGTATCGTTTTTTAGACAATACTATATTCTAAAAAACGATATTATCGTCCGAAAAAATTTCATCCAGGACGATAATATCGTCTAAATTGAAAAATTCTAAAATATTGTCTGGACGACAGTATCGTCTAAAAAACGATAATATCGATTTTTAGACGATACTATCGTCCAAAAAACGATAATATCGATTTTTAGACGATACTATCGTCCAAAAAACGATATTATCTTTTTTTGGACGATACTATCGTCTAAAAACGATATTATCGTTTTTTAGACGATAGTATCGTTTTTTAGACGATAGTATCGTTTTTTAGACGATAGTATCGTTTTTTAGACGATAATATCGTTTTTTAGACGATAGTATCGTTTTTTAGACGATAGTATCGTTTTTTAGACGATATCGTTTTTTAGACGATAGTATCGTCCAAAAAAACGATAATATCGTTCCTGACGATATTGACGGTGTGGAAATGTCCCGCCACCTGTTTGCATGAGTAGATCAGCTGGTGAAACAGCTGAAGTAAAGTTAAATTGACTTTACCTGTATTCGATCCGTGTTAAAAAAAAAATCATTTTTTTCTTCTCATCTAAAAAAGTTTTAATTCCGGACAAGGTTCATTCAACTCAACAGCGACACCGGCCAATTGGGTAATTTTCTAGTATTTCATCACATCTCTTTCATTGATTTTTTTCTCTCTGTATATTGAACGCATGAAAGACAATTTTCCGGAAAAAGTTTCCGTCGTGCCTATAAGTGTACTCTTACAGTGAGTGAGTCTGTATTTCGAATGTTGTTCTGTTTTGAATGGCATATAATGAGGCAGTTATTCAAACAGGAAGAGATATCTTTCAATTTCTTTACGGGAGATTTTGAACCCGTGTTAGACATTGATTGTTGCTTAAGACCACTTAGTTAGAATCGAAGTTGTATGAAGCAGATTTGCAAACAGCATGAGACTCACCAAATGTGGATTGAAGGTTTGTTTCTATTAAGCCACTCAGTAAAAGTTCATGAAAGAGTTATTTTATTAGATTGTGTGCGAAACTGTACCCATTGGAGGCAGGATTGAATTTATGTATCGAAATGTGTATGCATTTGGTCTGTTGTCATAAGGTAAAAGACCGTACAGCATATTATTCAAATGGAATGTAAAGGTATCTCAGAGCTTTAAAAAGCTCTCCAAAGCTCACATACAATGCGATACAGTGTTTTGGCTTAACACGACGCGGCAGTGGTAATGTTTTCCCACAAGGCGTTATAATCTATATGAAACGGACTCGCGCTTTTAGTATTTATTCGTAAAGAATTTAAGAAAATTCGTGTTCGTGTTCCATCACTATTAGGTCCTAGGTATTCAAAGTCTTTCATTCCAAAAACAACAACAAATTTTTCCACTGAAGGCCTTACATTTGATGTTATGGTGTTTACTCGAAAATAAACAGTGTGTTGACGAGACGAGTCAGAAACTGTAATACATTCGCAATGTTTTTTTTAATTTGGTTTCCAAGGGAATTTGCAAAACATGGAATGCAATTTTAATTTAGCAAATTGTCAAGAGAAATTGCAATTTATACAACGTACTCGCTACATAAACATACCTAAACCATTGACGCTATATATAGAAACTAGCAGTTCAGAAAATCAACAACTTTCTGGGAACATACGACATCAGCACGACAAACCAATTATGAAGAAATTGAATTTTTTTTTTAAATTTGTTGGCGAGTTTGAAGCCGTATTTACTCGGTGCCCTGAGCAACACCTAACTAACAGTCTAAAATCTTCAACTTCGACACAAAAAATAATGGCATAACATGTGAGAAAAGATGGGAAAATGGCACTAGAAACTAGACAGAAATGAAATTTCACATGGTTATACTATAAATACATTCTGCTTAGCTTACATTTTGTAATTAAATTTTAAATGCAAAGAGGCGTTGAAGTTGACGTATTATTGGGCATGTATATTCGATATTGGAATATGTTTACATTTTGTCGCTTTGGTAGGATTGGCTACATTCTTTCAGGTGTCATTCAACAATAGGGCGTACCGAATTTTGCAAATTTTAAGGACCGCGATAGCCTGTGTGCGGAAAACGTAGATCATCGAAAACTATGTCCGGGCATGTGGTTGATGAATCCGATGGAGCCATGGAAGAAGTCCCCCCGGGCGGCTTTAAGTTTCCGATGGTCATAATTCGGAAAGTTGAGAGTATTTTTGAAAACAATGTTCTAGCGGGATGTAGAGCTTTGAAAACTCTACAAATCTACCGAAGAAACCGATGGTCCAAAAGGTGCCATTGCCAAGATTGATTAACATCGAAAATGTGACCTTTTGGTTTTTGACTTATATTTCCTGAGAGACACATGATTTTTTTTAGCCTGTGGTATGAGGTGGTAGAGGAGGTCGAGCACTACCAGTACACTAGGCATGTCCCGATCGGATATACTCTTGAAATCACTTTTATAACATTTGTGAATGGAATTTTTAAGAGTGGCCACGTCGCCCACGAAGCAAGTGCAGACACTGCAACCGGTGCTGTTGAGTCGAGGACACCTTGGCCAGTAAGTATGCATAATACTCCACGACAGTAGCTGAACTTTTTCACACTAGGCAGTACTGGTAGTGCTCGACCTCCTCTACCACCTCATACCACAGGCTAAGCAAAATCATTTGTCTCTCAGGAAATATAAGTCAAAAACCAAAAGGTCACATTTTCGATGTTAGGCAATCTTGGCAGTGACACCTTTTGGACCATCGGTTTCTTCGGTAGTTTTGTAGAGTTTTCAAAGCTCTACATTCCGCTAGAAAATTGTTTTCAAAAATACTCTCAACTTTCCGAATTATGACATTCGGAAAGTTAAAGTCGCCCGGGGGGACTTCTTCCATGGCTCCATTGGATCCATCAACCACATGCCCGGACACAGTTTTCGATGATATACGTTTTCCGCACACAGGCTATCGCGGTCCTTAAAATTTGCAAAATTCGATACGCCCTAATTCAACAAGGTGTAGTTTTTTGTTATTACCGAAGGAAATAGGAAATTCCAACAAGAGCCAAGTTTTGCTGCCATATTAACCGTTTTTCTCCACGATCACACCATGCCCACATCAAAAACGTTGTTCTCTGTGAGAAGTAGGAAATTGCAAGTCTAGCAAAATTGTGGCGTCGCTCTGGCCGCAAAACTCGATCTTGTTGGAATTTCCTATTTTCTCCCCCTCGGTAAACTATTTCATTTCGATTGACAATGGTGCGCTTGGTGGTGAAAATGAGGTTAATCACACCATATGAAAAATCTTTATCGACTTCAAATTGAATCCTCCTCACGATTTTATCGAACAGTGTTCGACGAACACAATTAAAAAATAATACAAAAAATTTTACCTTCCGTCAATACTATACATACCATTCGGTTCTGTTTGTTTATCATACATTTTTAATCAATGACGTAATTAACATAGAAATTTGCAACTTCTGAAGTAAACACCGAGTTTACATTTAATAACTTTGCTAAATTATTCACGTAATTGATAATGGATCCATGAAACTTTGTGTTATTAAGTTGCTGGAAGTATAAATTAACATACAGCGAAAGTTGTTCGATTGTTTTGCTTATAAGATAGGGTACTGCCGCCGTCACTAAATCGTATATTTAATACCAGTGTGTGTGCATATGCAAATGCATAGGTTACACTTACATGTGTTCATTTTCCACTATCCTGTTTACCAATAACCAACTAACTTCACAGCTAATTTAAACGAGCTCAGATAAATTATCAACGTTTTCACTTCGAAAATAGTCAAATGTTAATCAAAACGGTTCATAGTGTGTGTGGGTGTGTGTATGTAATACGTAATAGTCATAATCGAATATGTATGTCTCATCGAACTCAAAATCATCAAAATCTAACTCAATAGCTAACAGCGAAACTTCTCGAAACTTTTCCCTTAAAACTTAACGAATCAAAGGGTTTTAATAGTAGGTTACAGTGCATTCTGCGAAAATGATTCATTACATGAGGGAACAATTTTGTGATAAAAGCAACCTCACAAGTGTGTTGTTGAGCAACAAGCTTCGGCAACTGTTAGTTGAGACAAGTGTAGAGTTTACATATTATCCGAGTCGAAGGTGAGATATGTAACTACACTTGTCGAAACTAACAGTTACCGACGCAAGTTGCTCAACAACACACGAGTGAGTTTGCTTTTATCTCAAAATTGTTTTCGAATTAAGGAAATACTTCGCAACAAAAAAATAGTAATCGTTTAAACGATTTTACTTTTTTTTTAGCAAAGATCAAATTCAACTTTCGGAGGCGATACAAATATCCCAAATTTCCCACTATGTAATGGATCACTTTTGCGGGGGACAAATTGATATGTAATGATCAACTTTCGCATGGGGCAGGCAATAAAAGAAGTCATTCATTTTTACGATAATGTGATGAGAGAAGTAGTACTATAGCAGTTGTAATAGTCTGTGTATGTTTATAAGGAACACAAAAAAGTAAATGGAAAACTTTGATGAAATCACACTGAACTCTTAAGCGAAATTTTCTAATTTTCAGACGATTTCCATTGCATCGCTCTTTATGTTTATTACAGAGTCTTTTGTCATTGAGGTTCTCATTATAATTGTTCCGTAGACCAGAACGGAAATGTTGAATTCAAAATTATGTCTTGTCACGGGGTTTCTATTGCTTTAGTTGTCTAAATTATTGACTTGATCTGAGTGATTATATTCACTAAATTTATAAATTTTGAGCAGCCTTTTGATGTGATGTGGTGTGGTACAGAGAAGAAAGGCTCTACAATTGAGTCTTAGGACGAATTTAAAGCAACTTAAGCTGTACCGTTTTAATGTAGCTACCCTACCCAGGCTATCAACAGTTTATTGAATTTTCATTTTTTTTTTCAGATTTAATCATCATCAACTTAATTGTTACACTAGCGGAATTTTGAAAACCGACACATTTTCCGTTTTGTGGTCTATTGGTTTTTTGTGAATTTTACATGTATTTTTATATGGAGAAATCAAAAACTCGAGTAAAACACATTAACAAAAAATGTGTCGGTTTTCAAAGTTCCGTGCTTGTATTATTCAATCACAAAGATTATACATTGGACAGGAGACCCAATTTTAGAAATATCACTGTGCTGCCACACGGTAAACAGCTAACAAATTATAATATTTTCCATATTTGGCTATATCCTACCCCGTTGACCGAGACTATTAATTAATGCTAATATAGATTATCAGTCCAGCGACCACATTCTTCGGCGTTAATTTAGAATTAATTAGGTTATGCATGTGATTTTAATTTGCATAATTATAATCCCTCTTATGACAACCATGCTGATGTATTGCATTTTGTTATCTGCATTTATTGGCGATTTACGTTTTTGGGATTCCCAGTTTGGGAGATTGGAAGGATGGGTTTTTTTTTATTTTACGTGTGGGCTAGTGACCTCGGTGCTCGTTCACATCTTGTGTGTAGTGACATAGTTAGAAACTTCTATAATTTCATAATTTTTTAAGTCTGTCGAAAGTACAAGCAGGTAACTTTTGGCATGTTTTTCGTAACTCGAATAACTTTGGAATGCGACAATAAAAGTGCTATCCTTTGCCAAACTCACGTATTGTTAACATGTTACAGACGGCCAGTGGTCTATTACTTATATCGATAAGCATTTTTAATCTGTTGATTTCAAATCTAGTACTTCATTTTTTTTACCCGAATAGCCGTATGTGACAGGTTAATATTCGGACTTTACGAAAACCTAGTGAGGTACCAAACTTGTTACACCAATAGCTTCCTTTCGGTTGACTTATGGTACTTAAATCATTGAATTATATTCGCATTAGGTATATAATAACGATAAATTATACAATTGTCCGTATAAACTGGATAGAACTACGGTGGGCATTGAGGTAATTCTGTGGGGTAAATAAATTTAAAAAAGGAATTTATTCAAATGACGATCGTCGAATTAGTTTGTGTTGTTGATGCATTCGGAAAAGTGTGGTTGAACGAAATAAAATCTGGCATCAACAATATTCGGTGGAAATAATTTCCCGTTATGAGTGTGCACGGTGAGCTTGAAAATGTCCATACCTGATATGTCATGAATTTTTTTTCTAGTTTCTAGTTTTCAGGTGAATGGCAGACTGATAGTGCAATTATGACTTGCCTTTGGCACGGTTGGTTTGAAACGAGATTAAATAGGGACCGCCGACCACTAATAATTTTTTTTCATATTTATAATGAGTGATGGACATTGGACAAGAACATCACACAGGAAAAAATTAGCCCGCACCCCTGAGCCGTTTCTGAGAACCAGTGAATGCGCTGCCACAAGCAGTCAAGCACAGCCTGAGCACAAACTTTAATGGGGATCGGTAGAGGGAACAATTCTAAGATATACTGTGTAAAAAATATTGCTTTCGGTCATTTGCTCTCGGAGCAATAACAGTTGAAAGTCAAAATTTCACCATTTTCGAAGAGTGATGTATCCTTGACAAAGTGACCGAACCAGCCAGTCCAGATTGATTTTAGACGCGGTTAATAAGCTCTTTCAAATGGTGAAAAAAAAAATCGAAAATGTTCTTTTAAGTTACATTTTCAGAGAAGTTAATTTTTCCGCTACCCTCGGTGAAATTTGGCTACTTCTGTACCTTTCTGGTAGCCTTATTTCAAACTTATTTGCCCCTAATATTATAGCCTGAGGAATAAGCTTTTCAACGATACCAAACATGCCATACTTGATTGACAACAAGTACTGTTGATGATTCAGTTTTCAATCGAAGTCACTCTACTCGCAAATCTGGAGCCCTCGAAAACGAAATTATTAAATTTCAAGATTTTTTTGGAAAGTAGTAAAATTTAATGACTTTCTGAGTCTGTACCATACATATAATTGAGTAAAAGACATTCAATTGTAATATTACCTTGAAATTTAACAATTTCGTTTTCGAGGGCTCCGGATTTTCGAGTAGACTGACTTCGATTGAAAACTGAATCATCATCAGTACTTGTTGTGGATCAAGTATGGCATGTTTGGTATCGTTGAAAAGCTTATTCCTCAGGCTACAATATTAGGGGCAAATAAGTTTGAAATAAGGCTACCAGAAAGGTACAGAAGTGGTCAAATTTCACCGAGGGTAGCGGAAAAATTAACTTCTCTGAAAATGTAACTTAAAAGAACATTTTCGAATTTTTTTTTTCACCATTTGAAAGAGCTTATTAACCGCGTCTAGAATCAATCTGGACTGGCTGGTTCGGTCACTTTGTCAAGGATACATCACTCTTCGAAAATGGTGAAATTTTGACTTTCAACTGTTATTGCTCCGAGAGCAAATGACCGAAAGCAATATTTTTTACACAGTATATCTTAGAATTGTTCCCTCTACCGATCCCCATTAAAGTTTGTGCTCAGGCTGTGCTTGACTGCTTGTGGCAGCGCATCCACTGGTTCTCAGAAACGGCTCAGGGGTTCGGGCTAATTTTTTCCTGTGTGATGTTCTTACCCATCACTCATTATAAATATGAAAAAAATTATTGGTGGTCGGCGGTCCCTATTTAATCTCGTTTCAAACCAACCGTGTTTGGGTACTTGTCGTTGCACTTTTACATGCATTTGGACGTCCTTGACTAACATCAATACAAAAAAATCATCATGTCATGACATATCAGGTAATTCAGGTATGCAAATGTTCAAGCTAACCGTGTGTGCTTTTCCACGAATTACAATCAAAAATATTAATTGGATGTATCAAGTGTTATCAACTGAAGAGCTCAAATTAGAATTTATATGCACCTCATTTTGCATAAAATTTTATTATTTTTTTTCACAATGAAAAACTGTAGGGATCGTAAAACTATATTTTCCGACGAAAAACCGGGGAAAAAGCATTAAAATTTCCCACACGAAAATGCTGAGTCACAGTAAAAGTAAATAAGTTTTTAAATTGAATATATATACATATATACAGAACGTCATGCACCCACACCCCCGCCGTAAATACGGTAAATTAAAGGGAATATAACCAAAAAAAAGAAAGGAAAACTTTTTACATTCTACATGTGGAAAAGTGCAAATCAATAAAAGTTAAGCACCCGAATACTTTAAGGACTGTGGCCGACGTCTATAAATCTACTTTATTGGACTGAAGCTATTCGATTTCACGTTATAAATCTATATTTTATGCAATTCATGCAACCGTACACATAGTCATACTAGCAGCCATTTAATGGGATAAATATTACATTTTTTTTTGGTGCATAATATTAACAAAGTGACTGTGTATGTGTGTAGTGTATACGTTTGAATAACTTACATATATGTAAATATCTCTGCTTGTCTTTTTCAGTTGTATGAGGCACCGAGGCATCCGAAATTGATTCATAAAATCATAAAATAACATTCATGTTCCGATGTTATTACATTTATTCATTTACAGTTGCCTGTCTATAATAGTATTTATATCCGTATATAACGTTGAGCCACCAAAATAATCATATATTCAAAATGTTCTATGTGCACAGACGTATACAAAAACTAACAAACTTTTGGAAATTGCTTTGGTACAACAATTTCCTGTTAAAATTGGTCTTTGCAACTTGTTGCACTAATTGGACGTGTATATGTCTGTGGCCTATGAGTTCAAGTTCTTCAAAATGTATATTTAGTATATTTAAAGGTTAATTTAGTTTTCAAGTGTAATATTGTTTGTGCATTATCAACTACAGACGTATGTGTTTACATATATGTTCCAGCTATTAGGTGGATTTACGAATTATCTATGTTTATATTATGCTTATGCGAAACCGAAAAGGTTCGATCTATTCAATCAGTTTAGCACAGTTGTTGTAGTAATGGTCGCTCGGTTGTTAGATGAGAATTTAATTTTCTAAATGACACGTAACATCCAATCATTGAATAGATAATAATGGCGATTTTCGTTGTTTTGATGTTGAAATGATTCGATTTTATGTTTAATGAAGGCATGTAATTGAGCAATTTGGGATGAATTAGTACTTTAAATGAAAGTTTAGGCGTGCACATGTAATCGGAAATGTTGTGTTTTTTTTCCGGTAGGGCATTTTTATTGGGAAATAAATCTAGTTTTATAGGAAAATGCCACGGATGGAGGGGAGGAAAAAAAACGATTAATTGGAATTTCAATTTACATTATGTTATTACGTAATTGAACATTATTGCCATACGTGTGAGACAAGAACTATGATTGTGTGCATTGAAACAGATATTCCAGGGAGTCGTTCACAGCCTTTACAAGCTTCATTTCTTCAGATCTGATTAAAATTAGAATTGGTTTAGGTTCAATGATTACTTTGTAGCGTGTCTGGTCTCGTTGGTCTGTCAATTCGATTCAAAATACTCGATATTCTCGAATGTAGTGGATATGTAGGCAACATAAAGATGAGTTTCAAGGAATTTCCCTATGAAATCTGCTACTTTATTTGCTTGAAACGTCTCGTTTGCTGTTCGATAAAAATAGTAGGAGAGATTCTTTTGAAAAACAGCCTACCGAAATCGGACGCATTTTCTATTGGAATTTTTTATATTTGCCTAGAAAGGACTTCGACCCTTGAAGCCAAAACCACTTATAAAAAAATTCTTCGAAGCTTGTGTGGCTGGTGAAAGGTGATCAAAAACCGAAAACTTGCACTTTTCTTACCAAAATTTCTCCAGGTACACGAGCCGTACAGGGTCGTGTGGGGTGTCATTAGAAAGGTAATTACATATTCTTTCGGGCCAAATAGGGTCTTTTGGGTTTAAAATTCATCCACACTGAAATTTGTGCAGTTGAAGTTGTCAACCAAAGACTTACACTGTTCTTACTGAAATTTCTCGAGGTACACAAAACGTGCATGGTCGTGTGGGGCATCATTTGAAAGGTAATTTTATGTGCTTTCAGGCCAAATAGGGTCTTATGTGGTTTGGTTAGCATCTACGATAAAATATGGACACTTAAACATTTCAACTTCTATTTAATCGTAGATGCATCCAAACCACATAAAACTCTATTTGGCCCTAAAGCACATAAAATAACCTTTCAAATGATACCCCACACGAATTTTTCCAGCGAGTGTGTGGCATTGGTAATTTCCTTAAGTTTACTCAAGCTTCATCAGATGTGAATCGGTGTTGCGATGATATACACACTGAACGACTTGTATGACGTATGACGATCTATGTACGCAGACCTAGCATACATTTAGGCGTGATATCAATTATGCCGGTGTTCTAGATTGAATTTCTTATTTGGTGCAGAAGGCTAAACAAATGAACAAATAAATAAGGCAATCATCAATTCTCATCTCGATCCTAGTCCCTATCTTGCACTAACTTAAGTGCCCTTGTTTGACAGCAGTATTTCACATTTGTGAACTACCCCACGAGTGCATAGACCCTTAAATACGTCCTAAATCAAGGTGATTCATCTATTTTATATTGCTATCATAAAACGAATTGTTTTTTCTTTTTTGGACAAATTATCAACAAAAAGAAGTCTAATGCTGAAAAAATCTCCCCTTATTCTATTCCCAATTTTACATCAATATTGCATCCTCGTTATTCATAGTCATAATATTCCTTTTTATTGGTACAACATGTGGAAAACACCATTGAGTCCACACCGCATACACATACACCACATAGTCGAATGTGATAATATGTTACGATTTTCTTCCAGCGTAAACAAATAAATCTTTTCGCAGTAGCACATTTATGCTGCGTGAAGACAGTGATTTACAATTTTATTTGTATATCTATGTACATATTATCCGTGTGTACATTTTCTTTGTAAACCAAAAAAAAAGAAGAAATATTTCGCTTTAATACAAAAGGGAGGTTTTCATTATAGGGCTCATGACCGAAAAGATATTATTCAAAAATGTACGAGAAAAATAAGAAGGCGTTTATTGGTATATTGCTATCAGATGAATACTTTAAAAGGGAAATTGAGCGGAGAGTCGATGAGAAGGTGTACCATAACCACCCTTTTGTAACAAGAAATCAGTGCCCATACCACATATACAATGAGGAACTGTATAGTTACGAGAATAAGGAAGAACGAAGAAAAAAATCAGAAAAATCTCAATAAATGTTTTTGGAGGTATAAAGGCATATACAGATAAGAATTCAAGGAAAATGAGGGAATGAATGAAAATGAATATCATAATCATGCGATATACCCAGTAGTCTAAAAAAAAAGATGAAGTAAATACCGAGTATTGTTTCACTCAATTTGAGAAACGAAATGAAAAGGATCCTTGTTTACTTAGTCACAATTTTCATTTTTATTTGATTAAATGCAAATTTTTTTTTTTTTTTATGTTTAAACGATATATTTCGTGCTGGGTTTTGTTATATCAAATAAATTGATTATGGTCGATGATAAATAACTGCAAATTTTTCCCTCTATAGCGAATGCGGAACGACCGAATATTTTCTTTTCATTTATGTGGTTCATGCCCTGATCCTTTCTTCTATCTAATCGGTAATGGAATCTATAATGGGCAGAATTTTTCTGAAATGTTTGACAGCGGTGGCTTTATTTTTAGAAAAAAGTAGACATGCAATTCTTAAAACCAGCCAGATGTTGGTCAAAGAGGTAGAAGAGAAGTTTTTTTTTCTGTTGGTCCATTCATTGTGCATAATCCAGTATATTTCATGCATTTTATAGTAACTGCAATTTTTACTAGTCAATGCAAATTTTCGTCTCAGTCAATCGTTTTTGTCATTCTACAGAACAACTGGCGTGCGCAATATAATGTAAAAAAAATTGCAGTGGTTGTTCGGTGAGATATCAGATTTTTTTTAGCCTGATTCGACCATCGAGCAGTGGCACTTAGTTAGCTTAAGGGTTTTTTTTCGGAGCAGTTGTATTATATTATATTTTATTATATCACGTTGGCTGTTTAAATGGAGTACGAGCTAAGAAGGCATTTTCTTTGCGGTGCTTTGTATAGTGATTTCAAAGGGCCATCTCAATTCCGTCGAAAAGAGACTTTTCCGGTCACTAAATATCATATTTGTCCTTAATTGAGCATTATGAATAATGATACCGTATTCCTTGTTACTCTATTATGATAAAAACCGCATAATCCTCAAGTTGCTTTTCTTCATTAACTTTCATTCATTGTTTCTGCACCAATGAATCGGTCTTTGAATGAAAATTTGTTCCCGAGCAAGTCACATCGAAAAGTTATTCCAATCGAACTAGCATCGTTTCATATCGCGTTCATATCCAATTTCAGGAATGTGCATCAACAATCTTGTAATATTACCGTGATGCGACATCGACGAATGAATATATGTAAATTTTTGATATCTCGAAGAAGAAGAAATAAAAAAATCGAAAAGAAAAGAAAGAGATTTTCGCAATTTTTCACTATAGAAGCTGAACAGTGACTTGAATGTTTCCAATAATGAAGCGGTTTAAATTCTAAATAGTTACGAAGATACTTATTTAACTTTGGAAAATGTTATAGCGTTTAATATTAACATATCAAGAACGATCGAATATAAAGAGAAGTTTATATTTGCATAAATTTTTCGGTTTCACCAGAATAAAGACGAAAGAAGTGGAGACGATGAACAAAAAAAAATGGGAAACCCGTATGTCCCTACATATTCATAAAAGATGAATTGTAGGTATAAAGTACATAAATACCATATGAATTATAATAGAAAAAGTGGTAAAAACTTCGCTTCGTTCACATTTGCTTTATTGAGACGCCAACGAATATATTTAAATTTCAATCTAAAATATATTTAAAATAAAAATTTAAGTATGAACGAATTCTGCTTTTCTTTTGTAAAAAGAAAGTGGAAGAATATAAAAAAAAAACGAAAAAGAAAAAAGGATATTTGCTTTGGAGATTATCTTTTGGGCTTTATTTTTCTTAAAAAGGAAATAAAACCTTCTGGGTTGGAAAATTGTTTTTCGATTAAAGGAAAATAATTGCTTTTTTCTATAAATAACATAGAGGCTATATTGAAAGGAATTATTAATTTTGAAAAGTAGTCGATAATATTGGTAGATAGATAAAATGTTGTATTGTACGTTCATCATCAATGTTTTATTAATATTTCTGTAAGTCGAATTCTCTTTACGTTCGATTGAACATTCGCTACTCGTTGACTCGATGGGGGTTGGAATGGTCTGTAAGTTTTTCCTTGTAAAAGACTGTGTATTGTGTAAGAAGACGATGTTCTGAACAGATCAACCCAATTAATTAACGAAAATATTTATCGACAACTAAACTAATTTCCAGAAACACGATATTTCCGAATTATAATTAACCCGAATAGAAACTCAACGTACCATTGGATGGATTTTGTTTATGTCTGACATTAAATCACAGCAATTAAGCGAGAACGTTCATTATCGAAATCATTTTCGGCAGCAGAATATTTTATAACAAATTAAAATTGTTTTTTCTTTCTTTGTTTGAGCCCGATCCCTTTCAAATAACTCGTCTTTCCCAATCGGGTCTTGTAAATGTGCTGATAAAATATAATAACAAATTTTTCGAATTCGATTTTTCAATTAACAAAAAGCTAGTTTACGAACGCTATTTATTGTTGGTTGAGCGTTATAATAAATTTGAAAAAAAAAAAAACTAAACTAAAGAGAACTTCGTATCCAATTATTTCCAATCTACCCACAATGGTTGAACCTTGAAATGATTGTAAAATGAATAATTCAGAAGCATTTTTCCAAAGATAATTCTCAACAAGCAGCCGAATTATTTGAATATTTTCCCTAACATGAACATTAAAATATTGTAAATATTTAAAGTAAAATCCGCGCAGGTATGAAAATGGTGTCTAAGTATTGAGTGAAATTAACAATTTTTTTTTTAAATTTAGTTGACGAAAAGTCCACATTAAAAGCTTTACAAAATATAAAAACGGCTTATGCACTAGAAAATCGTATAATAACAAGACCATAACCATTAAGACAAAGTCTCATAGCAATTTCCATAACAATTTTCTTATTGATGGTAAGACACTCCAACGTTGCTAAAAACGAATCTGAATGTCATACTTGGATTGAATTAACATTTTAATTAATCCAAATATACTCACGGTTGTGAGTCTGTCTCCTATTCTTATATCTTTCGGTTTTTAGACCCGTACGAAGTACTGGGGTCTTATGGGTTTACGCATACGTTTGTAACACGTCGAATTGGACTCCCTGAGTAAGGGGAAACCTATTGTGGTTGTCTAGAGATGCCAAATCCGCGAAAAAAAAATGTCCGTCTGTCCGTCTGTCCGTCTGTCCGCCTGTCCGTCTGTCCGCCTGTCCGTCTGTCCGCCTGTCCGTCTGTCCGTCTGTCTGCACGATAACTTGAGTAAAACGCATCCGATTTTGAAAATTCTTTTTCTTCCCGTTTGGTAATGTCAAAAGACAGGCTAAGTTCGAAGATGAGTGATTTTGGATCGACCCCTCCCGAGCTGTGGCCCAATAAGTGCTTTACGGTATCTCCGGACATTTAAACGTTAAACTTGTAAGTGATACGTCAAATAAAAGGTATTTACAATACCGATCGACAAAAAAAAAGTTTATGGAAATCGGATGACCGACTCGTGAGTTAGACCCCTTGGTGTGGAACAGGCACAGGGCGGCAAGCAGTTTTTGCTTGTAGGTCGACCACATTTGAACATATTTCGTCTGTTTTAGCTTTATTAGATAGGTATTGACCGTACCAATCAGGGAAATTTTTTTTTATGAAATTATGTTCTCCGGAGCGTGAGCTAGGTCTCTTGGAGTGAGCTCTTATCTGGCTACTCGGCCGTACAGTGAACGTGAAGTATTTTGTCAATATCTCGAGTAAATTTTGACCGAATTTCATGAATTTTTTTTGTTTGAAAGGTATTAACAAATGTAAAGCGTCGGTACTATTTTCGGTTTCCTAACAAAATGGCTGCCGGCGGCCATATTGGATTTTAGTAAAATAGAAATATCTTGGGAAAAATGATGCTTAGAGAGTTTCTGTTAACATGGAAATAATGTGTTAAGTGTGTGGGGTTTCAGGGATTCCATATACGGACATCTATATATACCTATATACAGCTATATTGAGCTATATACAGGCATATAGAGCTATATAATAGCATATATTTATCTGTGAAATGTTTATTTATAGTGAAATATAGGTAAATAAAGCGGTATATAGCTGTTTAAATAGGAATTTATGAAATTTGTCTTCGTACGGGGCTGTCTATATTGCCTCCGGCAATTTAGTTGTATATGATAACAAGGCAAAGAGTGGATAATGTAAGTGATTTTAAAGGGAGAATAGTTTTCCAGCAGAGAAGAAAATGAAGTAAGAGAAATGAAGAGTTTCACATTAAAGGCTTTTGATACGAATAGGTGTTTCGTACGGGTCGGCGTTAGCTATGTTTTTATATATAAATTTTGTTGATGAATAATATGAAGAGGCAATTGAATCTTTTAAATCTACGCCTATAAGATTTGAATTGCAAAGACTAAATGTGTATACAATTTTTAGGGTTTACATTTTGCATTTTCATTGTGGACGAGCAAAAAGTTCTTTAAAGAACCGACAAAAAAAAATAAATAAAAATAAAACCTCAGTTAGTTGAATCCATTTGCATATCTCTCCATTTTTTTTTTGCAAAATTCGCAACATGGAGAAATTTGTGAATTTTAATTTAAATTTAATGGATTTTTAAATGAGAGAAAAACTCTGAGTAAATGTGTCATAAAATATTATTAAGCTTGTCGTTATCATTATTTTGGTATTGTCATCTGTATCATCATAGTATATATTGGGCACCGAATCGAACTTTTAGTCTTTTTTACAATTGACAACTATACAACAGACGAACGCCGAAATAATTGAAAAAAAAACATAGCTAACGCCGACCCGTACGAAACACCTATTCGTATCAAAAGCCTTTACTGTGAAACTCTTCATTTCTTTTACTTCATTCTCTACTGAAAAGCTATTCGCGCTTTAAAATCACTTACATTATCTTTCTTTGCCTTGTTAGCATATACAAATAAATTGCCGGAGGCAATATAGACAGCCCCGTACGAAGTCAAATTTCATAAATTCCTATTTAAACAGCTATATTTACCTATATTTCACTATAAATAAACATTTCATAGATGAATATGCTATTATATAGCTCAATATAGCTGTATATAGGTATATATAGATGTCCATATATGGAATGCCTGAAACACCCCACACACATAACAAATTATTTCTATGTTAACAGAAACACTCTAGGTACCATTTTTCCCAAGATATATCACTTTTATTAAAATCCAATATGGCCACCGGCAGCCATTTTGTTAGCAGACCGGAAATTTTACCGACGCTTTACATTCGTTAATACCTTTCAAACAAAAAAAAAATCATGAAATTCGGTGAAAATTTACTCGAGATATTGACAAAATACTCCACGTTCACTGTACGGCCGAGTAGCCAGATAAGAGTTCACTCCAAGAGACCTAGCTCACGCTCCGGAGAACATAATTTCAAAAACTTTTTTTTCCCTGATTGGTACGGTCAATACCTATCTAATAAAGCTAAAACAGACGAAATATGTTGAAATGTGGCCGACCTACAAGCAAAAACTGCTTGCCGCCCTGTGCCTGTTTCACACCAAGGGGTCTAACTCACGAGTCGGTCATCCGATTTCCATAAACTTTTTTTTTGTCGATCGGTATTGTAAAAACCTTTTATTTGACGTATCACTTACAAGTGTAACGTTTGAATGTCCGGAGATATCTTAGAAAAACCTTAAAGCACTTATTGGGCCACAGCTCGGGAAGGGTCGATCCAAAATCACTCATCTTCGAACTTAGCCTGTCTTTTGACATTACCAAACGGGAAAAAAAAGAATTTTTGAAATCGGATGCGTTTTACTCAAGTTATCGTGCAGACGGACAGACGGACAGACGGACATTTTTTTCACTGATTTGGCATCTCTAGACAACCACAATAGGTTACTCAGGGAGTCCAATTCGACGTGTTACGGATGTATGCGTAAACGCATAAGACCCCAGTACTTCGTACGGGTCTAAATATATTGAGAAGCAATCAATTCAAATGTCAGTCATTTTGACACAAGTGCGGAAAAGCATGGTGTTGCCATAGATTTTAATACTAGTGGAAACTGGGTTCAGAAAAATAAAAATCGTCATTGCCACCAATATAGAAATCTGTCATAATGTTTTTTGTCGGCCAAAGGTTTTATTTATAAGATATAAACTGCCAAGTATATTATAACAAAAAATAGTTTTGACGTGAGAGTTATGCTCATTATACTACTAGCGTTGTATCTTTTTAATGCCAATTTGTCAGTTGTCGCACAATTTTCTTCCTATATTTCAATGCTAGTTACATAACTTTCTTTTCTAAACTATCAAATCGAAATAATGCACCGCATCGTCATTTTTTTTTCGAAACTCGTGCAGAGGCAAGAAGTCACGAAGGGGAAGTGGTCAATTTTAACTTTTTCTCTGAACGCTAGAGAAACGAACAAAGAGACATACGAATCGACTTGTGGAAGATCTACTTGTTAGTCCATCGATCAAAGCACATTTATATTCGAATTCAAGTCGTAGCATGCGCACTATTTGAATATCCGTCGTCATTATAGTCGTCATTGTTTTCAATTCGTTAGCCTGTGTAATTACAATCGAAATAATAGTGTAATAAGCAAAATACTTAGCTTTAAATTTACTAGTTTTGAGTACGAACAAACACTTGACGATAGTGAGTTCAATCAACGATGGGAATCGCCAACACAAAGCAATACTTGACGATAGATTATGTTCCATTTGCTCCGAATATTTTTAATTAACTTACCTGAAAATAGAAAAGAAAAAAAAAATTTGTTAGAGATTCATTTCTGTTTAAATATTTAGTGCTATCCAAATGGCTCGTTGAATAATATTTAAATGAAATTTTTTAATAAAAATCAAATAACGGTTTCTAGGTGGTATCCACAAATCCCGTCAGATAATAGAAGAGAGAACGAGATACCTAAAAATTGACAGAAACTCACATATAGTTTGTCCTATAGAGTGTTCCTGCAAGAAACTGGGTGGCGGGACATTTCCACACCGTCAATATCGTCAGTAACGATATTATCGTTTTTTTGGACGATACTATCGTCTAAAAAACGATAAGTATCGTCTCAAAATCGATATTATCGTTTTTTAGACGATACTATCGTCCAAAAAAACGATATTATCGCCCAAAAATTTTTCATCCAGGACGATAATATCGTGTAAACTGTAAAATTCTAAAATATTGTCTGGACGATAGTATCGTTTTCTTGTCGATATTATCGTTCAAAAAACGATATTATCGTTTTCTGGACGATATTACCGTTCTAGAAAATCTAATGGATATTTTCGTTTTCTGTACGATAATATCGTCCAAAACGATAATATCGTCCAGGTCGATACTATCGTTTAGAAAAACGATAATAGCGCCCAGGACGATATTATCGTTTAGTTTTGGGTGGTAATATTGTCCAGGACTCAATTTTACTCAGAGGTGCAGCAAGAACCGAATTCTCTTCCAAAATATCGAAAAACAATTGTCAGAGGAAATCACCTACACATCAGTGTTTAAAAAAGGCGTTTAGCTCGTCCCTAAATAATTCAGCTTTTTACGAAATGAATACCAACTTTGATTGTACGTAAAAAGCGTTTTAACACACCGAGCGATCCGGCCCATTGCCCCGGAGCGAAGCGGAGGGCCGCAATGCGAGCCGGGCGCCGGAACGGTGTCGGAACTTAGGAGTTAATTTTTTTTTCTCGCATCGTCTCATAATTAGTCTATGTAATTTTTCTATATAAAATTTAAATTTACGGAACCAAATGAACCAATTTTTAATATATATTTGCCGTCTATAAAAAGGTGTTTATCTACAAGATTTTGTGTTTCGTGTTCAACAACCATCCAGAACGAATCGTCTAGAATTTTTATTTTAAATAAATTAAAAACGATATTATCGTCCTGGACGATATTATCATCTCAAATTTAAAAAAATTAATTAATTAAAAACGATATTATCGTCCCAAAAATTATCGCCCAGGACGATAATATCGTCCAAAATAACGATAAATTTGTTCAGAAAAAGAAAATAACGATAATATCGTCCAGCGGATATTTTCATCCAGGACGATATTATCGTCAAAAAAACGAATATCGTTTTTTAGACGATAGTATCATCAAAAAAACGATAGTATCGTCCAAAAAAACGATATTATCGTTTAAAAACGATATTATCGTTTTTTTAAACGATAATATCGTCAAGAAAACGATAATATCGTCCTGAAAATATTTTAAAATTTATAATTTTAGACGATATTATCGTCCTGGATGAAATTTTTTTGGACTATCGTCTAAAAAACGATACTATCGTCCAAAAAACGATACTATCGTTTTTTAGATGATACTATCGTCTAAAAAACGATAATATCGTTCCTGACGATATTGAACGATATTGACCGTGTAGCTATGTCGCCTCATCAAGAAACTGTATTTGAGGAAATCTTTTGTACATTTTTGTCACATTTTCCCAACTAATTTCCAAGCAAGTACAATAATCTACCATTAAGTCTCGTATTTTTCTTAAGAAAACGAGGCTTCCACCTGCATTAAATACACACCATGGTATAGAGTCCACCGTAATATTTCGTGTTCTTCGAATTCTAAAAATAGTTTTTCAACTTTCCTTTAATTTGGTTTTTTTGGGAAAATTGTCGTCTACCGGCTGGTAGAAAAATCATCAAAACCGTCTGACCGGCCTTAATGGATGTTGCCGGTTGCCCTAATTAAACGAAAATCACATTTTATTTCTTGTAAAAGTGTTCACGTTCCGTTTGTTGAATTATTTAATTCAAATTCAGATGCAGATATGGATTGTCGGAAGAAATATTAGATTTGATTGCAATTTACCGGAAAAGAAAGACTGAATGAAAATTATTATGCTTAAGAGTCTCGAAATCATTTATGTATGCGGCAATTAAATCCGACATTTTTGTCTTCCAGTCACAGCCAGACAAATTTATCAAAAAACTAATTAGATATCTCATGTGTTCGATTTAATTTTAAGCCACTTCTCATAAATCAAATCTGATAGACATCGACAAATAATTTATTTTCACTCATAGTGCTCACTATGTATTCACAAATCTAATCATTTCAATGAAACAATAATTGTTTTTTGCCTGTTTTAGAGTTATAATTATATTTTTGATCAATAGCGTGTGTGGTAAGGGTACTTAATGTTTGTTTTAACGTTCATTCTGTTCATTTGTTCGTATTGTACAGTCCTAAAATAATGTTGAGATGCAGCATTAGCAACAGCTGGTTTTCCATCTACTGGTTTCTATTGTATTGTTAATAGGATCTAATTTTATCCGTTGATACTCGTCACACCTACTACACGCATATTTAAGTGGCTAATTAATGTTCGTACATACAACTGCCAAGTAAAAATAAAATGTGGACACACAAATCAACATGGAATTGAGTCTAGTTAAACCTACGAAACAGGAATGGCTGTATTTACAAAAGCATCGTAAACGCACCATCACACTGCGACTATGATTGAGAGAAAACTACGAAACCATGACTGAAGCTGAAGGATCTATGGAAAATTTGGTGGAAAGCAGAGGTCAAAGTAATGAACTTGAGCACATGGAGAAGGCTCAATCACATACGAACCCAACAAGTATACTGTCCACAAATAGAGATAAATCCACTCGCCATTATGCCCCAAGAGTAATTATGCCTTATTGGTATGTGTTTGCGAACTTAATTAAGTGGACAAATTGAACTACAAAAAGCGGCAACACGTACATGTATTAGTGTAAAATCGTACATACAAAATGTGTATCATTATACTGATGTTGGGGGTACACTTTATCGTATGAAATACCAGTCTAGGTATAATTTGTCTAAGATTATGTCAGTGAGGACAGGTCCAAGGTAAATATAGTGAGGAGGTAATGCCATATATAACCGAATCAGATGTGCGGTGGCACGAAAGTTCGACACAAACGCCTGACTATATTTACCTTGGACAGTAGGGCGTATCGAATTTTGAGAATTTTAAGGGTCGCGATAGCCTGTGTGCGGAAAACGTAGATCATTGAAAACTAAGTCCAGGCATATGGTTGATGGATCCGAAGGTGCCCGGGAAGAAGTGGATGGATCGCCGACCGGGACAATGCCTAGTGTACTGGTAGTACTCGACCTCCTCTACAACCTCATGCCAAAAGCTAAACTTAATAATTTGTCTCTCAGGAAAAGTCAAAAACGAAAATGTCGAACTTTCGATGTTAGAAAACCTCGACAGACACACCTTTTGGACCATCGGTTTCTTTGGCAGTTTTGTAGAGTTTTTAACGCTCTACATCCTGCTAGAACATTGTTTTCAGAAATACTCTCAACTTTCCGAGTTATGACCATTTGAAAGTTAAAGTCGTCCGGGGGACTTCTTCCCGGGCACCTTCGGATCCATCAACCATATGCCTGGACTTAGTTTTCAATGATCTACGTTTTCCGCACACAGGCTATCGCGACCCTTAAAATTCTAAAAATTCGATACGCCCTATTGGACAGGTCCTTGATGTTTACTAGCGCTCCAATATCCAAAAATTTAAAAGAAGAACTTTACGTTACAAGGAGAACAGAATATAGTGAAAAATAGAAAAACAATTCGGAATCTACAGAAATAAGTGGAAGACGTGATTTCTTTTCAGAAAATGTTTCATGTTCAGCGTTTTCTTAAGTTAAGGTCACATCGCACCAGAAACCTTCGGCTTTACCTCTCGACACAAACTCTGCGGTTTTGTTATAGCTCATTTAAATATGTTCACGAGACTGCTGAGTACTGACGACGCTTCTGCGGCTGCGTGAATTTAGATGTTGATCTTTCATGTGAACTCCATGCTCGAGCTCGATATTTTGTAGAGATTTTTTTTTTGTTTTTTTTTTTGGAGATTGTGAATGATAAATGGCTTTCAGTTAATTTGTGTAAATAAATAAATTCGATACAGTGTGGATATAGTGCACGGAAAAAAATATATTGGACAACGACAATGGCAACCAAAAATTGAATACATTTTTTATGACTTCCTCGAAAATAATGGTAATATTGTATTCTGTCGACCCAATAATTACTATTTTTCTGTGTGCTAAATGTATGTGAATTCACCATAACAACGCGACCATCATTTATAATTAACGATTTTTTAATGATAAATTAATGAATTAAATGATAAATAATTATCGTCCCATTGTTTTTGAAAGGTACAAAGTCAATACAAATTGTGTGTATTAATGCCGAAAATATTTTAATTTATTGCAGAAATTACTTATTCGAATTGGTTCCATTTCGCCTGTATGACTGTCTATATCTTTGTTGTCTATGTTGTTGTTACCGTAAGAGCATCCGTATCAGGTGTTTTATGTTTCATTTAGTTTTGTTTCTATAAAACATTGAAACGAAACATTCTAAAACATGATGAAAACCATCTCCCTGTTCAGCTGTTCCGAAACAAATTTGAACAAACATAACAAGTTTGAAAATAAATAAAACTTGTGTTAGCCGTGGTTTATTCGGTACACTTTTCAACCACACAGTTAACAGAGTTTTATTGTGTCAATAGCAAATGAAATTGGGTTTTCTTGTGTCTGAGTAATTAGAATTGAAACGAGTTTATTGTTGTGGTGATTATACACAAATCGGGCGCACTTTGTTGTTTTTTATGTATTAGCAAGTAGTGGAAAAGCTCATCACCTTGACGAATTCTAATTTTCCGATTTTTTGGGAAGGTCACCCCGTTACGTGATATTTTCGTGTCTATGACGGTTTTTTTTTTGATCAAATACATGGTTTTTAAATCCGTTGCCGAAGCGGAACGTAAAAAACCCAATTAAGAGTGATATCGCCAAATCTTCAGGTGATTGGGGAACAAGCGGTCTCCGATTTTAATAAGTGATAGGTCGTTGAACGCTTTTCACAGAAAACATTTTTAGCCCCGTACGAAGTACAAAGGGGCTTATAGGATTACGATGCCGTGTGTAATTGATGGAATTCGAAGCAGACGGTAAGGGCAAAGTGTTTGCCTATGTTCATAGATGACGAATCCGCAATAAAAATTTTGTCTGTCCGTCTCTCCGTCTGTCCTTCTGTCCGTCTGTCCGTCTGTCCGTCACGTCGATATCTTGAGTAAATCAAATCCGATTTCAAATTTTTTTTTCCCTGAAAGATAGTCGAAATAGTGAGGCTAAGTTCGAAGATGGGCATATTCGGGTCGGCCCTTCGTGAGTTAGGGCCACCTAAGTGATTTAAGGTCTTTTGGTGATATTTATGGCAAAACAAATGTAAATGGCGTGGCAAATGATAGGTATTGTCAATACCAATCTAGAAAAAAAAAGTTTTTTAAAATCGGGTGAGTGGACCATGAGTTAGGGCCTTAGAACTGAAATGCTACTAGGGCCCTATGTGTATTTTACATAGAACTCGAGTAAATTTCATTCGTTTTTCGTAATTTTTGTTTGATTTGGAAGGTAATCGAAGGCCGAATAGAATGTTGTTGAAAAAAAATTAAATTTGGGTCCTTGGCCTAAGGCCGCTACTAGGGCCCTATGTGTATTTTCAATATAACTCGAGTAAATTTCATCCGTCTTTCGTAATTTTTGTTTCATTTGGAAGGTTATCAAAGGCCGAATAGAATGTTGTTGAAAAAAAATTAAATTTGGGTCCTTGGCCTAAGGCCGCTACTAGGGCCCTATGTGTATTTTCAATATAACTCGAGTAAATTTCATCCGTCTTTCGTAATTTTTGTTTCATTTGGAAGGTAATCAAAGGCCTAATAGAATGTTGTTGAAAAAAAATTAAATTTGGGTCCTTGGCCTAAGGCCGCTACTAGGGCCCTATGTGTATTTTCAATATAACTCGAGTAAATTTCATCCGTCTTTCGTAATTTTTGTTTCATTTGGAAGGTAATCAAAGGCCGAATAGAATGTTGTTGAAAAAAAAATTAAATTTGGGTCCTTGGCCTAAGGCCGCTACTAGGGCCCTATGTGTATTTTCAATATAACTCGAGTAAATTTCATCCGTCTTTCGTAATTTTTGTTTCATTTGGAAGGTAATCAAAGGCCTAATAGAATGTTGTTGAAAAAAAATTAAATTTGGGTCCTTGGCCTAAGGCCGCTACTAGGGCCCTATGTGTATTTTCAATATAACTCGAGTAAATTTCATCCGTCTTTCGTAATTTTTGTTTCATTTGGAAGGTAATCAAAGGCCGAATAGAATGTTGTTGAAAAAAAATTAAATTTGGGTCCTTGGCCTAAGGCCGCTACTAGGGCCCTATGTGTATTTTCAATATAACTCGAGTAAATTTCATCCGTCTTTCGTAATTTTTGTTTCATTTGGAAGGTAATCAAAGGCCTAATAGAATGTTGTTGAAAAAAAATTAAATTTGGGTCCTTGGCCTAAGGCCGCTACTAGGGCCCTATGTGTATTTTCAATATAACTCGAGTAAATTTCATCCGTCTTTCGTAATTTTTGTTTCATTTGGAAGGTAATCAAAGGCCTAATAGAATGTTGTTGAAAAAAAATTAAATTTGGGTCCTTGGCCTAAGGCCGCTACTAGGGCCCTATGTTTATTTTCAATATAACTCGAGTAAATTTCATCCGTCTTTCGTAATTTTTGTTTCATTTGGAAGGTAATCAAAGGCCTAATAGAATGTTGTTGAAAAAAAATTAAATTTGGGTCCTTGGCCTAAGGCCGCTACTAGGGCCCTATGTGTATTTTCAATATAACTCGAGTAAATTTCATCCGTCTTTCGTAATTTTTGTTTCATTTGGAAGGTAATCAAAGGCCTAATAGAATGTTGTTGAAAAAAAATTAAATTTGGGTCCTTGGCCTAAGGCCGCTACTAGGGCCCTATGTGTATTTTCAATATAACTCGAGTAAATTTCATCCGTCTTTCGTAATTTTTGTTTCATTTGGAAGGTAATCAAAGGCCGAATAGAATGTTGTTGAAAAAAAAATTAAATTTGGGTCCTTGGCCTAAGGCCGCTACTAGGGCCCTATGTTTATTTTCAATATAACTCGAGTAAATTTCATCCGTCTTTCGTAATTTTTGTTTCATTTGGAAGGTAATCAAAGGCCTAATAGAATGTTGTTGAAAAAAAATTAAATTTGGGTCCTTGGCCTAAGGCCGCTACTAGGGCCCTATGTGTATTTTCAATATAACTCGAGTAAATTTCATCCGTCTTTCGTAATTTTTGTTTCATTTGGAAGGTAATCAAAGGCCGAATAGAATGTTGTTGAAAAAAAAATTAAATTTGGGTCCTTGGCCTAAGGCCGCTACTAGGGCCCTATGTGTATTTTCAATATAACTCGAGTAAATTTCATCCGTCTTTCGTAATTTTTGTTTCATTTGGAAGGTAATCAAAGGCCTAATAGAATGTTGTTGAAAAAAAATTAAATTTGGGTCCTTGGCCTAAGGCCGCTACTAGGGCCCTATGTGTATTTTCAATATAACTCGAGTAAATTTCATCCGTCTTTCGTAATTTTTGTTTCATTTGGAAGGTAATCGAAGGCCGAATAGAATGTAGTTGAAAAAAAAAAATTAAATTTGGGTCCTCGGACTAAGGCCGGTACTAGGGCCCCATGTGTATTTATACTCAATAAATTAAAATTTTAGGGCGATTTGAAATTTTTGTTTGATTTGAAAGGAACGTCGTACGGGGCTTCGTAATTGCGCTATCCGCAATTTCTAAGCTGTACACATTCCATAATAATTTTACTTTAACTACATTAACCGGCGCAATAGGCTTACTGTCAAAGTAGGGTGACAGACGCACTAGGGTCACGTACGCAATAGATATACGGGTTTGTACGGGGCTCAGTCGCAGCAAACGCTCCGACTGTTCTGATGGCTCGTTTTTTAGAAAAAGTGGAAGATACGTGTTTCCTAGAATTGAAAGACGAATCCAACGAGCTATCACTCATTACAATCGGAGACCACTTGTTCCCAAAGTTTAAAAAATCACCTGAAGATTTGGCGATATCACTCTTAATAGTTTCCAATTAATTTGGTGATTCAGCTGAGATGGATGGATCCGAATCATTCGAACAATAAAGAAGCTAAAACAAGGCATCTGAATTTCATGAACTATCGACGATTTAATCATCTCAACGATTGCACATATAATCTAGGTGGTTTGAAGTAAGTCGCCTCTGTTCAAAGATATCACAAAAAACCGTTCTGTCCAGCTGATGACCAAAAGATGTTCTAAGCATTACTTTTCCAGCTGACAAAAAAGCCATCTGATAGGAATGCTCTGCTGTCGCTTAAACTGTACAGCAAATTTGTATTTAGCTATAGCTAAACCGTAAAAACACCCATCGTTTCATATCGCACGGTGATAATCGCATAATGTTCTCTGTAACCCCCCAAACTAAAAAAAACAACATTGCAATTTACATGACCTCATCGCATATATGTATGTACGAAGTCCATGTTCCATTTCCCCAACTTGATATAGCATCTCCATGTCTTCGAACGATACACACATACGAAAAAACAACATTTGCAAAACCTAAAATATTTATTCCAAGAACACATTTAAATCTAATCTAAAATACAATTTATTTTCGTCGTACAACAAACTAAATACATATATGTGAATTGTGGACGCACCAGTTAGTACATGTACACAGCACGGAAAATGCTAAGGATTTTCCGAAAGCGAAACTTATTTCTCGTCTATATACGAACGTATATATGTATGTAAGCAAATGTATCGTAGCACATTCAATTCCCAAACAGTACCCCAAAATACGAATTTAAGTATTTAAACTAAATAATAGCCACTACGTTTTCTGGGTTTTCTCACCCTTGTTATCATCCCTTAGGTAACATTAGGTATGGTCTTTATTTTGGATTTCGTTTTATACTACAATACGAATAGAGAAATTTTATGTGTTCTCTGCGTTACTTTCAACATTTTCAAGGGGCAATGTTGTGCGGCGATAGTCATACTTGCTTTATGCTAAAGTATGTTCGGTGCGCTTTGCTGTTTTTCCAGGACGACGAGTATGTTTTTCTAAACCAGGGTGAGGATTTATTAAACTCATGTCGGTTGTATATGTAGATGACACATAGCTTATAACTCTAATTTGTTATGCGCTCGAGATTACATTAACTGGGTGAAATTAATTTTCCGGTTATAATTAAGTGACTTAAATGGAGTACTGTGGCCAGAGGTTTTTTATGTTTTAAAAAAAATGTTTTTTTGGCGCCGAGATTACGGTATGAATATTTCATTTCGTTTTTTTTTTGTGATGATTTTAATCGGCAGATTGGACCCAACACATTTATTGACTAGTTTAGGACTGCAATAAAATTCGTTTGCACTATGTTGAATGTCCTTTAAGAGCAATAACTGTCAGCATAATTGAAAATTTGTTATTTCGTATAAACTCTTCGTCGAACACTTTATGTTCAAAACTTGCTTATACCATGAATGGAAGCCAAAATTGTGTTAAAAAATAAAGTGATAGTCGAGGGAATCTAACTGATACATGCCGACTCGCTTTTCGTTCACATATTCTTCCTTACTTTTATTTTTCTTTAGAGATTGTGGTTCAGAGTTTATCAAACCGTGAATATTATGTTCAAGTAACCGTATTGTTGTGGAGCATGGGCTGTCTTCGTGGCTTTAACAGCATATTCCTATTTTATACTTTTTATTGCTGTTCACAACGTATACAATTCATGAATCTACAAACAGGTCACACGTTGTACACAGAGATTATGTAATGTTTTCCTAAAAAAATGTCGTCTTGAATTGATGTGGTTTATGAGAATATGTGAAGCCCTGCGGAAGGGAATCTGATTTTTGGTTATCGGATGAAATGAGAGCAAGTTACACTGTGGGTCGTTAAAGACACAGCTATGATGGTTTGGTGTCTCTATATTTTACAATATATCGACATTGGTCACCAAATGATGAAGCCTCACCAACGGTTTGTGAAAATATATTACTCTACCATTCAAAAGTATTCGATCATTCGACCATGCAGACCTTCGGGAAAATTGAAAATTCTCCAAATTTTCATATTTGGTGAAAATATTTTTTATATTTTTCGTTTAAAGATTAGGGTGGAGCGGGAAAAAAATTTCGATTTTTTATCCAATTTCGACATCGTGATCCAGAATCAGTAACTCCCACTGATCATTTTTCCGAAAAAAGATTTTTTTTATTTTATGATTTAGGGGTGCCGCCGATGGTATTTTTGAGTAGAGTGTAAGGGATTTTTAAAACATTTATAGCGTAGAAACCTTTTCCGATGGGTTCAATGATCTTGGTCATAAAATGTCTAGAAAAGTCCAAAATTTATTTAAGTATAACATTAAATTTGAAAACAATCAATTTTGTGGACTTACGGCACTTCAAAGTTAAAGCTCTGTTCCCAACGAAAAATTCATCAACTTTGAAGTGAAATCTCGGTATGAAGTTGCATTATGACATAAATCAAATTAAGCGTTATTTAACTTGTAATTTAATGAGGAATTCGAAACAAAAGAAATATTTGAAAAAAATTGCAAAATGTAGATGTTCTTGAACGTTTTGCATGAACGTCACCCTTTGTCAATAACATCTACAATTTGTAATTTTTTTCAAATATTTCTTTTGTTTCGAATTCCTCATTAAATTACAAGTTAAATAACGCTTAATTTGATTTATGTCATAATGCAACTTCATACCGAGATTTCACTTCAAAGTTGATGAATTTTTCGTTGGGAACAGAGCTTTAACTTTGAAGTGCCGTAAGTCCACAAAATTGATTGTTTTCAAATTTAATGTTATACTTAAATAAATTTTGGACTTTTCTAGACATTCTTTCGTGAAAATCCGGTACCATTTCGATTTTTGGCGCTATCTCAAAGTTTGTCAATTTACACTGAAAACACTAAATGATCGAATACTTTTGAACGGTAGTGTATATTTGTAATGCATAATCTGGAGTCAATAAGTCACGTCAAAGCATTTAATTGGTCATCCAATTTAACAGACACCAAGTATCAAACACCACAATAATCATTTACACTTATAAGATGTTACATTTATGTTCCATTTTATTAGAACCGAAGCAAATAATAATAAAGAGAAAAGGGATCATTCACATAACCCTCAGTGTGTTCCGTAATCATTGAATTGAATTGTTTGAAAACAAAATGATCAATTCTATTGGTCTTTAATCCGACAGTAAACGCAACAGAAAGAAGGAAGACGAAAAAAAAAAACGCTATGCCGTCCTTCCTTTTTTTTCTAGAACGCAATTTCTTCAATTTACAATAATGGCCACAAGAGAACACGTTCTTCTATTGCCAAAATTATTTCACACAATTCTCTCATATTCCCACTTCACCTTTCATTTCGAACCGTACCGTTTTCCTTATTTTGTATTTTCGGTTCAATTTATTTTAAAAGGAAGGAATGTCGGTACCATCTAAAACACGCTTCATGATTTAAACTATATATGGGATGTTGAATACGTATACAAGAATAAAGGCGGGATCCACTCAAATTCAAAACTATTACATGAAGGCAATAATATGGCTGAAGGTATATGGTTATATATACGTATAATGTACTGTGTCGATATATACATATAGTGATATTCATAAACGGTAGAGAGGTAACCTATAATGTGACCTCAGATTTCAAATCTCATTCAACCCTTTTTTTTCGTTTTTCAACGACCAAACCTATTACCAACTACCTTATTTTAATAAATTTCATTTGAGGGGTTAGAATTATGTTCTACAAAAGTTTTAATGGTACATAAGTGGTATGTGGCAAT
This sequence comes from Bradysia coprophila, assembly GCF_014529535.1. Lineage (NCBI taxonomy): Eukaryota > Metazoa > Arthropoda > Insecta > Diptera > Sciaridae > Bradysia > Bradysia coprophila. The sequence continues at coordinate 5,013,651 of NW_023503295.1, read as the reverse complement.
GGAGAATTATTGGTTTCTTTTCTGCACGAAATACATAATGTAACTCGGGTAAATGGTCCAGATTAGGTAAATCGTATGAAAAATTACCGGTATATGTAGACGTAGACTCTATTTGCATTGAAGTGAAAAACAAATAAAATCATTGAACGTTGTACGACTATGTACGTACCTATAATTCGGCAAAAAAAAAGTTTTCTTTTTCGTTCATTTGATCAAATACTAACGAAATCGTACTAGTATACTGGACGGGAATAAAAAAAGAGTGTATAACAAATATCCATATAATTCAAGTAAAAGAGACAATAACAAAACGTGTATACCATAACCTCATCTGACTGAGACAAAACCCACAGCGTAAGATTAATATTATCTCATTTTCCCAACATTTTCTTGTTAACAAAACCCAAACAGAACATCCACTACCATATCGCGATATGGTGCTACCGAGTATTGTTCCCACACCGTGTGTTCAACACGACTCCGTGTTGTGCATGTAACTCAACCGTACACCGAAAACACTCATAACAGTCTGCTCGCATTCATCCTATATATCTACACCATCTACTATCACCTATAATTCTGAAACATAATTTCTCATGTGGCCTATTTATAAACTAGGAAGCAGTTCAACTTTTCATATTATTATGTGGTTTTATACCGCACAAAAAAAACGAGGAATATAATACATCCACCGTATTGTACATCCACTCCACTCATACACAACAACAACAACATCAACAAAAAAAGTCGGAAACGATATTATTTTTTAAAGAATATTTTTGGGCAGAGAACCTGTCATAAGTAATTTGAAATTTAAATAGTGTTATATAGCATCACCATGGTTCAGTTGAGGGATTGATTATGTTAATGATGATTTTATGATGTGTTATAGTGACATAAACTGTTGGAAAATCTGAAACCTGTTTACCGTGCTAACTTGTGTGTGGAATTCTGCTGGAGCTATTATAATAGTATACTTAGACTCTTTGGTAGGTATACATTCGTTTCTGAATTTAAATGGAAAATAGCTAGCTAAAAACCTGTAGCCCACGCAATGAGACTCGCGTGGGAAAGATCACGGAGTACGTGAGTAGATGTATCGGATCATTTTTCTGCTATTTCTGACCTAAAAGTTGAAACTATGCCTATATTAAAACAAAATATTTTTTGATTGAAAAATTGAAGAAAGATATGCGGAAATCGCCTAATCTGTATGTTTTGACCCGTACGAAGTACTGGGGTCTTATAGGTTTACGCATACGTTTGTAACACGTCGAATTGGACTCCCTGAGTAAGGGGAAACCTATTGTGGTTGTCTAGAGATGCCAAATCCGCGAAAAAAAAAATGTCCATCTGTCTGTCCGTCTGTCCGTTTTTTTTTTTAAACCCAATTTATTATCACTTCTTTGTGGGGGTACGTGTGAAGTACAAAAAACATACAACAAGATTGCACATAATAATAAACTTATAATACGTTAGACTAGATTAGGTTAAAGAGTCATCGTCAAAATTAATAAATAAAATCATCAAAATTCATAATCAATAACACGTCAAATTAAATACTTTATAAACAAAATTAAAGACAGATCAAGAAGTCAACATCACAGGTTATCAAAACGGAAAGAGCGAGCAAATGCAAGAGAAAGCAATATCACAGTTCATTCATCACAACTAATTTACATAGCGAAAGGGCGAAATCGCATTATAATCGACACTGTCAGTCATTACTCTAATCTTTAAACTCTCTTTAATCGCCTTGCAACTCACTAAATCCCTAAAGCAGCCACTAAGTCTGTTATAATCGAGTAGAGCCTGCATAAGAGCAGGGTTCTGTAGAGACACATCAAGCATACAAGACTGCCGGGTATCGCGATCACTAATCACACGACGGGGATGAATCAGAAAGTTATGTTTAGTCGAGTTCATAACCATCTTACGTAGAAGAGACACTCTCTCGACGATAGCTAATTGTCCAACTGGAATCATACTAGTGCTTTACAAATAAGTTGAAGACGTCAACCGAGGCAGTCGATACGTTGCCTTGATGCATTTGTTCTGAAGCCTTTGCAGCTCAGCCATTTTCGTCAGCATTCCTTCACTGTAGATCGGCAGCATATAAGTAATGTGGCTTTGAACGAAAGCATTGAAGATTTGTTTCCTTCTGTCCATGGGTATGTATTTCCCTCGTTTCCACATCAAAGGGATGTAAGGTCGTATCATCTTTTTCACGTGTTCGATGTGTTTGTCAAACGATAAGTTGCCGTCTGTCTGTCTGCACGATAACTTGAGTAAAACGCATCCGATTTTGAAAATTCTTTTTTTTCCCGTTTGGTAATGTCAAAAGACAGGCTAAGTTCGAAGATGAGTGATTTTGGATCGACCCCTCCCGAGCTGTGGCCCAATAAGTGCTTTACGGTTTTTCGAAGATATCTCCGGACATTTAAACGTTAAACTTGTAAGTGATACGTCAAATTAAAGGTATTTACAATACCGATCGACAAAAAAAAGTTTATGGAAATCGGATGACCGACTCGTGAGTTAGACCCCTTGGTGTGGAACAGGCACAGGGCGGCAAGCAGTTTTTGCTTGTAGGTCGGCCACATTTGAACATATTTCGTCTGTTTTAGCTTTATTAGATAGCTATTGACCGTACCAATCAGGGAAAAAAGTTATATGAAATTATGTTCTCCGGAGCGTGAGCTAGGTCTCTTGGAGTGAGCTCTTATCTGGCTACTCGGAAGTACAGTGAACGTGGTGTATTTTGACAATATCTCGAGTAAATTTTGACCGAATTTCATGAATTTTTTTTTGTTTGAAAGGTATTAACGAATGAAAAGCGTCGGTACTATTTCCGGTCTCCTAACAAAATGGCTGCCGGCGGCCATATTGGATTTTAGTAAAATTGAAGTATCTTGGGGAAAATGGTACTTAGAGTGTTTCTGTTAACATGGAAATAATTTGTTATGTGTGTGGGGTGTTTCAGGCATTCCATATATGGACATCTATATATATATCTATATTCACCTATATTGAGCTATATACAGGCATATAGAGCTATATAATAGCATATTCCTCTGTGAAATGTTTATTTATAGTGAAATATAGGTAAATATAGCGGTATATAGCTGTTTAAATAGGAATTTATGAAATTTGTCTTCGTACGGGGCTGTCTTTATTGCCTCCGGCAATTTAGTTGTATATGATAACAAGGCAAAGAGTGGATAATGTAAGTGATTTAAAAGGAAGAATAGTTTTTCAGCAGAGAAGAAAATGAAGTAAGAGAAATGAAGAGTTTCACATTAAAGGCTTTTGATACGAATAGGTGTTTCGTACGGGTCGGCGTTAGCTATGTTTTCTTATGCCAATTCCAGCCAATGAAAAAGGTAACGATGTTTGTCTCCAAACTTTCGGGGTCACTTTGATGTTGCAAATATTTTCCAATGTTTTCCGAAAAAGTTCATCAACTTCTTCCAAAAGATTTTGAAACATGAAAGTTGGACAAGTTCGTAACAGATAGATGAATTTCGGCAATATCAAAACAGGCACAATGCCGGGTGGCCATCTAGAAGTTTCAGTCTTTCGCACACCGATTGTACGATGTCTTTTTTCTGTTTAATGAAATTTGGAATTAATGAATTGTGTATTGGCGATCCGAGCAGATCAATTTCTTCCATCAAAACGTATGCCGGGTAATTGTTCCGATAAAACAGCGTACATGGCATCTTTCTGTTCTTTGGTTGCGTTTATGAAATGTACTTCGCACTTCGATGGATTAAGTGTCAGGCCTGAAACATCTCGGAAGTCTTTTATACGTTTAACATCTTCCATGGTTGTTTTAAAGTTGTCTCCGGTTGTTCCATCATCGAGATACCATGCATTTAAACGGGATGACAATGAGTGGATAAAATTACTTGATGGATAAAGTATAAGTTAGTGAAGCTGCCGTAAGCTTGTTTCATCATCGGATATAGGCTAGGACAAATGATCTTCGTTTCAGGAGTATCATTGGTTCATCGTATGAATTGGAAACAAATGATCGGACAGCGTGTATTGTTGCTTCTGCTCCTCCTTTAACACCGAAACCGAGATAGAAACCAAAAGAAGTATTTTACAGATTGAATATTTATGTGGACGTGGAGATATGTTTGACATCATTCGCATTAAAAGTGATCATATTGGACAGCTGCACTGCCCAAACAGAGTACTATGTTGTACGATATTGCCTTTACAGTGTTTAATAGTTGTGTCCAATTTTAGTACCCCATTTAGGGTACAACTCATGCTTGAAGTGCGTTGCTTTAGGTTAATTATACATTCAAAAGCAGAGAAAAACATCAAAATATTACTCAAAATCAATAGTGTTACAAACAAACGTATTTCGTATTTCTGTTCCTTAAATCCTTAAAAAAATCGATTCGTAAAACGACAAAGAAAACCTGAAATATTCTATTCCGTAACTTTCATTTTCGGCTCGGTGTCTGATTGATTGAGAGAGAGAAACAAATTGATCGGAAATATAAACTCAAACTAGGGTGAAAATGATTGGAAACATGGTGCTTGAATAGATTCCGTCCGGAAAAGCCAAACGTATTTTATGAACATCCCCTGCGTAACGTTCTACCATTTATGCGCTCATAAATTTTATTTATGTAAATAGCAACATTCACTGCAGTGTGTCTATTTCTTGCGCGTAGAAAATAAAAATCTACGAAAAAAACATTCAACATTCTGCTCAAATATTTTCAATTATTGATGCGTTCGGGAAATAATCGTCATTAGTTCAATCAGATGAAAAGTTTCTTTCCGCTTTTCATATTTTATTTTCTATATATTCTAGATATTCACTATTTCACTGGTTGCCGATTGCCGATACATAAATAGATTCATTATTATGTGTATTAAATACATGTCCGATTTTATCGCAAATTTATTATATAGTCAACTAAAACTCCAAAAGTAAATATGGTAGATTTTCTATAATAAAATATAAAATAATGTTTTTCGAAAATGTATCCAATGATATATGATATTTGAGGGTGTTACGGGTTAAAGCACAGAAAACGAATAAATCTTGATTTCCGGAAGTATTTTAGAAAAGGAATCAGATAAAATATAAGGATGAAGTGATATCTATGCAATAAGAGGTTTACTTGTTCGGATTATTTTGAATTAATTATTTCATGGAACATAATTGCAAATTTTACCCTTATGGTTGTGACAAAGTGCTCAGCTTTCAGATAAAGCACTGTATGATATGACGAGAAGGGGTGTTACGGTTTGGTCCCCTTTTTGCGTATAATTAGTAATCACACAATAAAGGGAGTTAACCGGCTGCGTGCTGCGTATGTTGATACAAAGATTTATTTATATTCGACATTAAAATAGTTGGATCGCTATTCCGGCCAAATTTTTAGAATCATTGAGACGACATCAGCGAGAACATCGTTCATGAAAGACAGCAAAAACGTGACTCAGATGGCATAAAGCGAAGGGACTCGGCGACTCTAACCAAGAGTCGAAAAAAAAACGTTTTTAGCCCCGTACGAAGTACAAAGGGGCTTATAGGATTACGATGCCGTGTGTAATTGATGGAATTCGAAGCAGACGGTAAGGGCAAAGTGTTTGCCTATGTTCATAGATGACGAATCCGCAATAAAAATTTTGTCTGTCCGTCTGTCCGTCTGTCTGTCCGTCACGTCGATATCTTGAGTAAATCAAATCCGATTTCAAAAAATTTCCCTGATAGATAGTCGAAATAGTGAGGCTAAGTTCGAAGATGGGCATATTCGGGTCGGCCCTTCGTGAGTTAGGGCCACCTAAGTGATTTAAGGTCTTTTGGTGATATTTATGGCAAAATAAACGATGGAAATGTAAATGACACGGCAAATGATAGGTATTGCCAATACCATTCCAGGATTTTTTTTTTTTTTAAATCGGGTGAGTGGACCGTGAGTTAGGGCCTTAGAAGTGAAATGCTACTAGGGCCCTATGTGTATTTTACATAGAACTCGAGTAAGTTTCATTCGTTTTTCGTAATTTTTGTTTGATTTGGAAGGTAATCGAAGGCCGAATAGAATGTTGTTGAAAAAAAATTAAATTTGGGTCCTTGGCCTAAGGCCGCTACTAGGGCCCTATGTGTATTTTACATAGAACTCGAGTAAGTTTCATTCGTTTTTCGTAATTTTTGTTTGATTTGGAAGGTAATCGAAGGCCGAATAGAATGTTGTTGAAAAAAAAATTAAATTTGGGTCCTTGGCCTAAGGCCGCTACTAGGGCCCTATGTGTATTTTACATAGAACTCGAGTAAGTTTCATTCGTTTTTCGTAATTTTTGTTTGATTTGGAAGGTAATCGAAGGCCGAATAGAATGTTGTTGAAAAAAAAATTAAATTTGGGTCCTTGGCCTAAGGCCGCTACTAGGGCCCTATGTGTATTTTACATAGAACTCGTGTAAGTTTCATTCGTTTTTCGTAATTTTTGTTTGATTTGGAAGGTAATCGAAGGCCGAATAGAATGTTGTTGAAAAAAAATTAAATTTGGGTCCTTGGCCTAAGGCCGCTACTAGGGCCCTATGTGTATTTTACATAGAACTCGAGTAAGTTTCATTCGTTTTTCGTAATTTTTGTTTGATTTGGAAGGTAATCGAAGGCCGAATAGAATGTTGTTGAAAAAAAATTAAATTTGGGTCCTTGGCCTAAGGCCACTACTAGGGCCCTATGTGTATTTCACATATAACTCGAGCAAATTTCATCCGTTTTTCGTAATTTTTGTTTCATTTGGAAGGTAATCAAAGGCCGAATAGAATGTAGTTGAAAAAATTTTTAAATTTGGGTCCTCGGACTGAGGCCGATACTAGGCCCTTCAAAAAAATAAAATTTTTAGGGCGATTTGAAATTTTTGTTTCATTTGAAAGGAACGTCGTACGGGGCTTCGTAATTGCGCTATGCGCAATTTGTAAGATGTACACATTCCATAATAATTTTACTTTAACTACATTAACCGGCGCAATAGGCTTACGGTCAAAGTAGGGTGATAGACGCACTAGGGTCACGTACGCAATAGATATACGGGTTTGTACGGGGCTCAGTCGCAGCAAACGCTCCGACTGTTCTGATGGCTCGTTTTTAGCTCGTTTCTATAAAAAGTCGAAATAGTACATTTCGTACCTTTTTTAGCGTGTGAGAAGTTTCCAGACAGAGCCGAAGGCGAGGTCTGGAATCGAATACGCTAAAAAAGACTTTTAGTCCGTGGTACGAATAGTATTTTTTATATTGGACGGAGAAAAAGTGCGACGAAGTCGCACTTTTCGGGTCCTAGGTATGAAATAGTACATTTCGTCAGAGTTGGATCGGTTATCCGAAAAACCGAAAATTTCGGTTCGGATAGAACCGAACCGAGAATTTCGGTTCGGATTGAACCGAACCGAAATTTTCGGTTCGGTTTGAACCGAACCGAATACTTTGGTTTTGTCGTAAAACAATATGAAATGAAGGCAGACTTGTCAAAATTGATTGATTTCATTATGAACTAAACAAAAAGAAGTAAATGGATGCGATTTTTGTGAGAAAACGAATTTGACAAGAACTTATGAGATTTTCAATTCTCAATAAAAGTATCATGCAATTGCTCCATTTACTTCTTTTTGGTTAGTTCATAATGAAATCAATCAATTTTGACGAGTCTCCCTTCATTTCATATTGTTTTTCGACAAAACCAAAGTTTTCGGTTCGGTTCAATCCGAACCGAAATTCTCGGTTCGGTTCAATCCGAACCGAAATTCTCGGTTCGGTTTAATCCGAACCGAAATTTTCGGTTTTTCGGATAACCGATCCAACTCTGCATTTCGTACCTAGGAGCAAAAGACTTTTTTAGCGTGTGAGAGGTTTATGCTAAAAAAGACTCTTGGTCCTTGGTACGAATATTATTTTTCATTCAGGCGGACCAAAAACGTCACATTCTCTCACCAATTAGAGATCCAAAACAGCAACATGTTTTTGTACTTTTCGTTCCCAGTAACGTCACTTTTCGTTCCCAGTTATGTCAATTATATATGAAAACGAAGCGAACTCAAACTCAATGATAAAAACCAAATTTTATTTAGCATTTAAATTATTTACAAAATGAAAAAATCGGAGTTAAATTAAAAAAATAGTCAAGAAGTGAGTGTTTATGTTTAGCCATCTAATTGAGTGATGTCAAAGTCAGCTTCGGTGCTTGACAGCGCTGTGGTAAATTCCAAACTAAACTACATAAAAAAATGCTCTTTCATCATTGCTGAAGACTCCATTTTGATGAATTTTTTTTTTTGTTTTGAAAAACGATACTCATAAATTTCATCACACAATTTTTTTGTTCTTTCTTTTCATTCGAATTCTAAAATAATATTTTCATTTCATTTATTTCATCATTAAAGCTGTAATTTCATTCCTGAGTAGTTATGGAACTCACTAGATACAGTTATAATATCAAAAACGATAAAAATTAAAAATAGTAATTTGAGAAATGTCGTCTTGCATCTGTACGAAATCAAATTGAATTAGAACTCATCCGACTGGGGATGGAACTGAGCAGATATATTATTGCTCTTTTGAAATTGTGTGTTTTTTTTGTCTAAATATACCATGGTGCACATATTAACATTTTGATTATCGTGTATTTTATCCTTTTCACACACATCGATAGTATGTTATTATGTGTGGCTCATTAAATTAGTTTGAATATTATTCGTCGTCTCACTCACTCGAGCATAGCCTGAGGTTGGAAAGTGTGACTTTAAACTGGTGTGCTGTGTATGTACGTATATTAAATTGGGACAACTTGAAGTGGAAAAACTGGAAAGTTTATAATGTGACGATTTTTTTTTCTGGTGGTTTACAAGGCACATAAAATTCTAACAACCTCTTTATGTCGATCACAATTATAATTAACACGATATTAATGTCGAAATGGATATATATGAATTGGAATTCCTTCACATGTTTTATTTGAAAAAATGGTATCAGAGCCACTGCAGTAAAATATAACGACTGGATGATGTGTAATATGAGATCATTATTGTATAATGATGTTGTTAATTTGGTTAATGAATCCGAGTTTCTTATTTCACAGTTGTTTTCATGTGGTTTTTAGCCCCGTACGAAGTACGAAGGGGCTTATAGGATTACGATGCCGTGTGTAATTGTCTATGTTCATAGATAACGAATCCGCAATAAAAATTTTGTCTGTCCGTCTGTCCTTCTGTCCGTCTGTCCGTCTGTCCGTCTGTCACGTCGATATCTTGAGTAAATCAAATCCGATTTCAAAAATTTTTTTTTTCCCTGAAAGGTAGTTGAAATAGTGAGGCTAAGTTCGAAGATGGGCGATTTTGGGTCGACCCCTCCAGAGCTGGGGCCCCATAGGTGCTTTAACGTTTTCCAAAGATTTCTCTGGCCATTTATAGGCTACACTTGTAAGTGATACATCAAATGAAAGGTATTTACAATAAAAAAAAGTTTATGGAAATTGGATGACCGACTCGTGAGTTAGACCCCTTGGTGTGAACTAGGTACAGGGCGGCAATCCGTTTTTGCTTGTAGGTTAGTCAAATTTGAACGGATTTAGATGGATTTTGATTTATTAGATAGGTATTGACCGTACCAATCAGGGAAAAAAAAGTTTATGAAATTCGGTTTACCGGAGCGTGAGCTAGGTCTCTTGGAGTGAGCTTATATGTGGCTACTCGGCCGTACAGTGAAGGTGGTGTTTTTTGTTAATATCTCGAGTAAAATTTAACCGAATTTGCACTATTTGCACTATTTAAAACTCTTGTTTTAAAGTTTGAGTTGCCAGATTTTCGATTATCGAAATGCGATACGATCTGTAGAAGTTTGGTGTGATCATTCCATTTAAAATTATGATTATCATTCTAAACATTACTTCTATTGTGTAGATGCTATTTTCACATTCAAATCACTAGGCCCCACTTTATGGGTGGGTCAGGTCCCTTGACTCACTGACTGATATTTTCTCAACAGATTTTGGTAATTGTTACAAAAATATCATACAGTCGAAGAAATTTAGTTTTCGGGTTTTCCAAAGGTATTAGTCTTATTTAACCCACACTTTATCCCACAACAATGGAATCCACAAATTTAAATTTAGTTAACACAGCGGTCACAATGATGGCGCTGCAGTCACGATTTCAAAATGTGATATAGGGTGGATAAACTAAATTTTGGTTTTAGCTACATTTTCGCTTGGTTTTTAATTATTACATTAGGCTTCTAAATTAAGAATATCTTTATGCAATATAAAACGTTTGAGTTTGAAAAAAGAGGTTTTGTATCAGTGAACAATATAGGAAAACGTTCAGTACGTCTCAACAAACAAAAGAACGTAAAACATATTTGTACATTTAGCCACCCTACGTCCGTCATAGCTTCTATTGTCTTCAAAAACATATTGTGCGCTTGTCATGATATGTATCAGAAGTTTGTTTATTTATGTGTCTCATCTAAAATGCTCGCCAGGAAAATTTTGATCATTAAATTCAACGACAAAATTGATCTAAATGTTACAATAGTTGTGAATAATAGTGAAGTTAATGTGATAAAATGGAATTTGCATCAGTTCGATGTAAAGTGCGGACCACCGGTAGAAAAAAAACTTGTCGCTTAAGAATGATCAAAAAGTTGCTGGACGCAGTAGGTCCAACTAATGCTTTGCAGGATATAGAATAAAAATTAGAGAAACACCAAGAAACACCATTTGAAATCCTCATCATCATCATTTCAACTAAAGGTTTTTTTTTAACGAAACGGAAGTTCGCTTGTATATTCGGAACATTCTTTTTGCAAAATTACAATTTGGCATAGTAAATAAATTCAACTCTTTGTATAAGTGAAGCTCATGATTGAGCTCAATCATGAAAACAGAATCTGGTCAGGAATAAGATAAGAATATGAATATGACGAACTTCAATGTTCATGCAGTTATGCTTGCTGTTACGATTTCCAAAGAATTTTAATATCAAACAGAAGTACAATTTCCAAATCGGTTTTCTATTTATTTTATTGTATTTCCGACCTCGTTCTAGGGTAATAAAATTTTCGGTGGATCATTTGTAACTTCATGAAAATATTAAGATGGAAAACCTCAGAAACATTCACATAAAAATTATGTTTTCCTGACTAGTGTTGAAATAGCCTTTTTGCATTCATTTAGAAAATAACTACTGGACAGTCGAGACGGTTTACTTGTAGTCCGAAATTATATTTTGGCTTCGTAGAACACAGATAAACACAAGAGGAATTATATGATATGCGGTACATACTGTCCCGTACAATCTTTTTCTAAATAAAAAGTTGGACTAAGTGTTGCTTTTTTTGACAAAAAAATCTTCTGGAAGTTTATCCATCCACACAGCAGTGAAGTATCGCCAAAGTCAAATCTACAATAATGTATTATTTGGTGATTTGTCATATTTTGGAGTTTCTTCACACTTTGGCGATTTTTCTTGACAATTCATCATATTTAGTTGATTTGTTAAATCATCAAGAAAAGTCTCAGAAATGTGAAGATACGCCATAAAGACAAATTTTCAATTCTCTATGATCCTTGGAGTTTCTTTACTATTGGGCGATATTTCTTGGTTTTTCTTCACAATATGACGATTTTTCTTGTTGAGTTTTCAAATCAACCATAATCAACCATAATGATGAATTGCCAAGAAGAATCGATAGAGTGTTAAGAAGAGAAAGATCGCCAGAGTGTGAGGAAACGCCAAAGTGAAAAGATACGTTTTTGAAATGTCTTTACATTATCTTTCGTAAAATGATAGTTTCCTCGGGATCTTTCGTTAAAGTATGAATTGCCCAGGATCGAACAAGATGCCTTTACTTTACCTGACGTAAAATAAGAGTTTCCATAGGATCGAACCAGGCAGTATTTCGTAACCTTTATAAAAGGATAGATTCACTAGCATCGAACAAATACCGCCTTTGCGATACCTTTCGTAAAAGGATAAATTTCCAAGGATTTCCAACAAAATCATCATCATTTGTGGTTGATTTGTTTAATCACCACGAAGAATTGCCAAAGTGTGAAGACAAATTTATCATTCTTTGTTTCTGTCGGCGTTTCTTCACACTTTGCCGATTTTTTATTTTTGGCGATTCTTCACGGGAATCTTGATTCACGACGGCTACGAGCTTTAGCGAAAAAGAATGTTGTTCCGATCCAAATCTGAGAGCGAACCTCCGTTTCGTTTAAAAAAAGCCTCAGTTGAAATGATGATGATGAGGATTTCAAATGGTGTTTCTTGGTGTTTCTCTAATTTTTATTCTATATCCTGCAAAGCATTAGTTGGACCTACTGCGTCCAGCAACTTTTTGATCATTCTTAAGCGACAAGTTTTTTTTCTACCGGTGGTCCGCACTTTACATCGAACTGATGCAAATTCCATTTTATCACATTAACTTCACTATTATTCACAACTATTGTAACATTTAGATCAATTTTGTCGTTGAATTTAATGATCAAAATTTTGCTGGCGAGCATTTTAGATGAGACACATAAATAAACAAACTTCTGATACATATCATGACAAGCGCACAATATGTTTTTGAAGACAATAGAAGCTATGACGGACGTAGGGTGGCTAAATGTACAAATATGTTTTACGTTCTTTTGTTTGTTGAGACGTACTGAACGTTTTCCTATATTGTTCACTGATACAAAACCTCTTTTTTCAAACTCAAACGTTTTATATTGCATAAAGATATTCTTAATTTAGAAGCCTAATGTAATAATTAAAAACCAAGCGAAAATGTAGCTAAAACCAAAATTTAGTTTATCCACCCTATATCACATTTTGAAATCGTGACTGCAGCGCCATCATTGTGACCGCTGTGTTAACTAAATTTAAATTTGTGGATTCCATTGTTGTGGGATAAAGTGTGGGTTAAATAAGACTAATACCTTTGGAAAACCCGAAAACTAAATTTCTTCGACTGTAGATTGATCTTGATCAAAGCAGCTCTTTGTCTTGTTTTGTCATAAATTGTTCGCTACTTTTATTTTATTGAAAATCAAATTTCAGAGTAAACAAAGAGAGCTTATTTTCAAGGTTCTGAACCTTGCTTATTTCTACATTTTCAAACAAAAGATGCTTCGATATTACTGTGTCACCTAAAAATCGCTGTAATGAGGACGTATTTCTTGCTAAACTCCTGAATAAATTTAAACTCGTGTGAATGCGGCCCTCGCTTCGCTCTGGCCGCAAAGTTCACACTCATTGAAATTTTCTAGATTATAAGACTTTTTTAGTAAATAATTCTCAGGGAATATTTTCGTTCGACAAGGTTGTCGAATCAGCGTAGCTGAATGTTTCAAATATTTTCGATGTTCTACTGAAGATTGTCCCTATTCGCTTATGAATAAGGTACGCAACTCATGCGATTACGGCCCTCGCTTCGCTCTGGCCGCAAAGTTCACACTCGTTAATTTTTTTTTCTAGCATAGACAGCAAGTTTTTTCGGAATAAATCGCAGATTATTACTCCAGTCGAATAATATTTTTTTTAAATCTGTTGAGGATTACTCAAGCTATCGTGCTATCAAGCGACGCGACAAAAATTCTTTTGGGAATATCTCTAAGATCAATCGTTCGTCCTCAAAATTAACCTCAGGAATTTAATTCCCCTTCGAATAAAAAGAAGTTTTTGGAAATCCGTTAGGAATTACTCGAGTATTCAAGTGTTATCAAGCGATAAGACGAAAATTCTTTCAAGAATATCTCTAAGTCCATCTGTCTGTTATAGCCCATCTTCAAAATTACGTCAAAAATTTAATTCCCCTTCAAATAATTTTTTTTTGGAAATCCGTTAAAAATTACTCGAGTTATCATGTTATCAAGCGATAACTCAAAAATTATTTTAAGAATATCTTTAAGATCACCCGTATGTTATGCCCATCTTCGAACTTAACTTCAGAAATTAAATTCCTCGTCGAATAAAAAAAAATTGGAAATCTGTCGAAAACTACTCGAGTTATCGTGGAATCAAGAGACAAAACAATAATTCTTTCGAGAATATCTCTATGAACACCCGTCTCTTCTAGTTCATCTTAGAACTTAAGCTGAGAGATTTAATTCCTCGTCGATAAAAAAAATGGAAATCCGTCGAAAACTACTCGAGTTATCGTGGCATCAAGCAACGAGACAATAATTTTTTTTGGGAATATCTTCGAACTTGATCTGAGGAATTTAATTCCTCGTCGTTGGAAATCCGTTTAGAATTACTCAAGTTATCGTGGCATCAAGGAATGAACAAACATTTTCTGTATTTAAGGTTTTTGGTCATATATTCCATGTATTTTCAATCATAGTAGTGAACATTGTGTGACAAACATTTTAGAGTGTTTATCATTCGTAAGACCCATGACTTTCAGTCAAGGGAATTAAATTTACCATGCTGGCAGTTGTGGAATAAATGAAACGAGAACAAAAGACGTGGAACGCTGAGAAGGTTAAGAAGAGCACCCCATGACGGTATTTGGAGTGGAACTTTTGATAGTCAAACTTGTGAGTTTATGTGCCCGGGCACTCTGACTAAACATTTAAAAAAATAAATAATTGTGAACCCTAACTACAGACCTGATTCATTCGTTCGTTTTCCGGAAACGTTGTTCTCATTTAACCGAACAACGTATTTATCAGTCCAAATTAAAAATAAATTTGCTTTGCGTCATAATTAAATCGGGTCTTAAATGTCGTATAGTTTTTGGTTTCATACCACCATAAATACAGCAGATTAACTGAATTTATTTTACCTAACCTTTCATAATAATCAATTTTCATTGACAGTGGCGATTCAATTTTAATTAAATGAAAAACAATACGCAAACCAATGCAAATCATGAAAAAAAAAACAGAAATTCTGCTCACAAATTGTGTGGAAAATCGGTTCAAAAATGAGGTTATACGCGACTATCTCTGTGTATAATTGCATGTTTGCAATCCCAATTTGTTGTATTTATCACTGATGAAACAAAATTTCAAAATCTTTTCGAAAATTTTCATGCGTTCAAAATACAATTGAACTCGTGAACGAGTTTTTTTTCTCTCGGATTTTTCATACTGTTTTTATTTATTTATTTGCTTTTGTGTTTCCTTTTTTTTTAATTGAAAGCAGCATCACAAAAAATATGTATAACAAGAAATTGTTTACACATATAAAGCTACCTGTTTGTACAGTTTATTGCATTCATGTGTCCATTTTAATACGTTTGTACAATCATGAGTGTACATTCGATGAAAAATAAAATAAAAATATATTTTATGCACAAAAAATATTTATTTAATTTTTTGTTATCGTTTTAAATCAAATGTTCCAATTTTTCATTTATTAATTTTTTGTACGTGGCCTACATTTCTTGAGTGGAATTCTGACGTTCAATTTCCATTTGAGAAAGTAGCTGACGCTACGATCTTAGTTGCACACGTAAGCCTACTGCTTACGGTGCCACACAGATAAAAATATAGACCTAGATTTAAATATTTTTGGGATTAACAGTACGCGATCGAATCTTTTTTAGAATTTAAATTTAATCCCCTTGTTTGCTATGAAAATGAAAATTTCATGGTAATCCGATCAAAATTTGATTTGTAGTTCAATAAAAAAAATATTCTAATCCCTCCTACGTTTAAGGAAAAAAAAAATTAAAAAAAGATTTTTTTTTTGGGTATGCTGATGTTATAGTTTCTATCTAAACGTCTCATATGAGAAGAAGCTTTTTTGTGAATCTGGAATGAGAAATGTTTTTAATCCCAACATGGCTTACTGTGAACCGTTGTTTTAAAGAAACTAATTCCTCGTGGGATTAAAATTGGGATTAAAATGCAAATTGCCAGATGCAAGATCGTCACTTCAAACCTCACTATTTTTTCATGATTTTCATTTTTATATCCTTCTGTAGTTTTCTTACCATTTTTATGAAGTGTTCAACCATTTAAATGCGAAAATGTATGTATTACACTTTAAACCTCGTTCTTATGGCGCATAGATTTTCTGTTACAATGATCTCGTTATCTATTTTGCTTTGACGAAGCCAACCGGCTAATAGTTGATTTTACGGCACAGTCTAGTCTTGGTTTTTGTGCTTACCTACCTATGTTTGAATTTTGTTGTTGTTTTCTTTTGCAAATGCTTTCGACTTATTGTGACATATTGATTTTCACTTGCTTTTCTGTAAATCATTTATTTATTTTTTGTATTGTCTATCTGTGATTTTGGTTATAAGTTGATAAGTTGATCACTTTTTACTGTTATAGTCGGCTAGGAAATAGTAGACTAATAAAACTATTATTCATTCATTACCATAGTAAAGTGGAATAGTTCACGGCTAAAAGTGACCTTCCTGTAATTTCTTTCAATTTCTATATTTCTAATATCTTTGTAGTGTCTACATTGATTTAATGATTTATTCAAACTGGCAGTATCTTTATAAACTGACTTAAAGTTTTTATTCTGTCCGAGTCCCATTGAAACATTTTAAGACCAAATTAAACTATGTTTCAATTAAATTTTTCTCACATAGCCGTATCTTCTTGTACGTAAATCGTGTGTTCGAACCAAATTTACACAAAAGTGTGATTTCAAGCCAATCAAATTTTAGACGGAAAATTCTTAGCAACAGTATCATCGTTCAATCCCCAATATTATTGTTTAGTCCTACTTTTAATCCCTGAAGGAATTAAATTTTTTCAATTTCTAACAAAGAACAAAAATCTAATCCCGAAAGAATTACTTTTTGAAAGTAATCCACTCGGCGCTGAAAATTGTAATCCCATATTTTTATCTGTGTATAGTGTGTGCGGTAATCCTAGAATTCTTTTGTTTGAATTTTTTATGCGACGTCTTGTTTTTCTTCGTTCCACACGTTCTTCATTTTTTAGTGTACTACGGTTTGCATTGACTTTCGGACTTACTGTTTTTACAAGCACGTGTAGAGCGAGACAACTGGTGTAACATACATGTCATACACAAGTGTGCACTTTATTGACGGAAGTGTGGAACTGTTGGAACTTAAAAAAAAACAATTGAATACACAAATTTCTTGCTAACAAAATTCAGTTAAGTGTATTTTTCGAAAAAGTTTTTTATGCTAATTACCGCAGTAGTCTCCGTACATGTACCAATAGTCGGACATCTATTGTTGTTTCATTGATACTATTTTTTTTATGAATTTTGGCTTTTGTAGACAAAAAGTGTCATCAGTTGTAGACATTGTGCAAGGCTGTATACTTTGGGGAGGTCACGCAGATGCAGATACGCGGGTTACACACCACGTTTCATACAAAAAATTCACCACGCCATACAAATTCAATTTTGGTGAATTTGTTTGCATGGAAAAGGTGTGTTCCCGCGTATCTAATAAAATGGCGATCTGCGTGACTTCCCCAAAGTGTACAGCCTTGGACATTGTGTACATTGTCATAGAGTCGCAAACTCGTTGTTATACGACAGACAGAGCCTAATATTTGGGAATTAATTCTCTAAATTCCCAAAATTCCCAAAATTCCCAAAAATTCCCTAATATTCCCAAAAATTCCCTAAATTCACAAAAATTCCCAAAAATTCCCAAAAATTCCCAAAAGTTCCCAAAAATTCCCTAAAATTCCCAAAAATTCCCTAAATTCCCAAAAATTCCCTAAATTCCCAAAAATTCCCAAAAATTCCCAAAAATTCCCTAAATTCACAAAAATTCCCAAAAATTCCCTAAAATTCCCGAAAATTCCCTAAATTCCCAAAAACGATTCCCAAATATTAGGCTCTGACGACAGGGTTTCTACAACGTAGTCTACAAAATCATTTTAGCTGCATGTGAAGTCAAACATAATTATTCCGCGAAAATCTGCAGAAAATGATTTATTGTCATCTGACGTTCTGAAACTTTTTCAAAACAGTCGTATTTCAGATCCTACAAATTTTGTGAAATAATTTTTTTCGTGTCCCAGAAAATCGACCACAACCTAATTTATACGTAAGTAACCCTTTGGTTCATCAAAAGTTCCAAAAGTGACATTCTCTCCACTATGGTAGTGTAAAACTTTGGCATAGGTTAATAAGTATACTCGTATGATGAACTTTTACTTAAATGTGAGTGTGGTCACCGTCGAAATGTACAACTGTGACATCTAGCGTCGACTACCGTTTTCAACTCATTCGACGAGGAAACGACAAAATTCTAATTGTTTTACAAAATTTGCCTCCGAACTAATATTCTGACAAAGTTACACACGAAACTTTTAACATTATTACTACCTTGTATTCATACAATTTACAGTCCTCTCTAACATCCATTCATATTTTTTATTCCATTAAAGCGTAATTTAATTCAAATTTAAATAAATTTTCTTTTGAAAATTTTATTTATTGAATTTTCTTTCGGTTCCACCCGCAATACATCCAGTACTCAAGATATTACATTACATTCTCAACACCAAAACTCATTTTAATTAAAAAAAAAGAGAAAGAAAAAAGAAAAAAAAAGTTCACTTAAATATTTGCGCCTCTCTTATTCTATTCTGAAAAAGGCGAATATAATAAAAAAAAACGCAGAAATGAAAGAAATATATAAGATAATAACACAAAAATATGTTGCTGGTATTGTATACATCTATTATATTTTCCTCATTAAAATGCTCTTAAACCACAATTTATGCAAAAAAAAAATTATTATCTATCCCCCATATACAAAACATCCATAGTTCCGCCCTGTTAAAACCGAAAAAAGCCTTTTTTCCACCATAAAGTTATGAGATCTGTGCTGCTAGAGCAAAAATAATATAAATTCCACCTTTTACACACAATACGGCTTACACCCGTTAAAACTGCACAACGTCAGGCAGAACGTCAAGCAGGATATAGAGCTTTAATATTTGCTTTTGACTCTTTATTGAAAATAAACTTTTTTTGTGTGCAAACATGCCCCATTCTCGGATGCAAATTTATGGAGGAAAAGGAAAGCAAAATCGAATTGGTTCGTGGAATGTTTACTTGGAATTGAAAGTTATGCCAGGTACGTGAAAGTTTAGATTGTTCATGGGAGGAGAGAAAAAAAAAGTGTATGCATGGTATATTGAAACCATCTCAAACGGAAGACCGTTCCTACAGACCCCATTGAATTCGCTTTAATGAGAAATTGGATTTATAAATATAACAAAATATGCCGGCAACAAACAATAAACTTTGTATGCGACAACCATTAAGTCAGTAATTAAATTTTTAATGGAACGTAAAGTATGCGGATTTGTTTTATAATGATTGTTGATTTGGATTGAGTAAATTTAATAATTGGGGCTGACACATTTCTCACATTTAATTAAGTAGTTTTCGTTTTTCTTTTTTGACTAGTTAAACGGAGTATGCAATATTACCATTTCGATAAGTTAATTAACTTAAATCAAATCGTTTTAATCAGGACAGGGCCTATTGTTGGGAAAACATTTTTCTAATATCTTCCGCCTTTCCTCAAAATTGTTCATATTTTCAAAAAAACAAAAAAGAAAACAAAAACAAACGGAAAAGTGAAATTCGACATGTTTTCTTTTGGGAGATGTTGTGGTTTGTAATTGATTCCACCAGCATTTTGACACGTTTGAATCGTTTACAAACCAGCACAACTCCCAAAACAGAAAACGTGTTAAGTTTCACTCCGGGAAAAAGTTGCGCATTTGTTATTGAAATTTTGGAAAAAGATTTTTCAATAAATAGTCCCTGATTTTAATCCAAACCATTCTTTTCGTTTTTCATGTATATTGACGTTATCCCCTATCTATGTAGTAGTGCGGAAACGTCTCGACTCTGTCCTGTTTTTGTGTACCTAGAGAAATTTCAGTAAGAACAGTGTAAGTCTTTGGTTGAAAACTTTAACTGCACATATTTCAGTGTCGATGAATTTTAAACCCAATAAGTCCCTATTCGGCTCAATAGTACTTGAGATTACCTTTCTAATAACACCCCACACGACCCTGTACGACTCGCGTAACTGGAGAAATTTTTGTAAGAAAGATGCAAGTTTTCGGTTTTTGATCACCTTTCACCAGCCACACAAGCTTAGAAGAATTTTTTTGAAAGTGGTTTTGGCTTCTAGGGCCGAATACCTTTCTAGGCACATATAAAAAAGTCCACTGGAAAATTCGTCCGATTTCGGTAGGCAGTTTTTCAAAAGAATCCCTCCCATCATTTGTTCGATGTGACATATTATCGCATATTTTACTCTGAAACGGAAGGTAAAGTTTCGGTGCTGTAAATCATGGGCGCGCGTTAGCATAGCGCCCAAGGGGGTAATCACTAGTAAATCAGTAAATCAAGTAAATCACGGTAAATCACAAAAAATTTTGAAAAATTTTTGAAAATTTTTTAATTGTCACTGGATTACATTTCGAAGTATCGTGGCCGTAAACATATAGGATAAATTTCATGAACTAATACAAATTGAAGTAAATAGATTCAAATTTAGTAGAAACTTCATTTTTGATTTACTTGATTTACTGTGATTTACTGTGATTTACCGTGATTTACCGTGATTTACTGAGCTAGTAAATCAGTGATTACCCCTCGATAGCGCCCGTGACGCAAGTCCTATTACTAAAAAAAATTTCAAAAAATTTTTTTTGTCGTAGACTGCAGAACCATATATACAGCAAATATTGAAGTTCTACAATTCAAATACAAATGACTCCAAATTACCATTAAAAACAACTAGGCGTCCGTACGAGTTCAACGAGCTATCACACGTTCTTGCAGCTTAAAATTTGGCCACGCAAAAAATCTTCCAGGAAGCCCCATTTCCATACGTTTTGGTCAATTTCAGTACTTTAAACGAAATGAAAAAATCCGACGTTACTTTGTTAGTCCGTCCGTTCGTCCGTCCGTCCGTGTTTCCTATCTTCTAAAGTCTTCTTTAGATTTTGTTGAAATTTTGGGAGTAGATTCTAGTCGTCATTCAAGACATTCCAGAAAAAAAATTTGGGGGGAACCGGCCTCGTTTCGGAGCTAGGGCTCCTCGAAGTTCCCATATAGGCCCCATATAAGAACACCTTTAAGTGTGTGTGTGTAGAACAAATTTGTTCGCTTTTGGTAAGCTCTGCTCGCCTCAATTTTTTTCCCTAAATTTTGTAATTTTTAAATTTTTAAATTTTCCAAAATTTTTTAAATTTTTTAAATTTTTTAAATTTTTTAAATTTTTTTAAATTTTTTTAAATTTTTAAATTTTTTAAATTTTTTAAATTTTTTTAAATTTTTAAATTTTTTAAATTTTTTAAATTTGTCAAATTTTAAAAATTTTTCAATTTTT
This sequence comes from Bradysia coprophila, assembly GCF_014529535.1. Taxonomy (NCBI): domain Eukaryota; kingdom Metazoa; phylum Arthropoda; class Insecta; order Diptera; family Sciaridae; genus Bradysia; species Bradysia coprophila. Next base: position 4,992,314 of record NW_023503295.1, on the reverse strand, counting down.
TTCAAATTTTTCAAATTTTTTAAATTTTTTAAATTTTTTTAAATTTTTTAAATTTTTTAAATTTTTCAATTTTTTTCAAATTTTTCAATTTTTCAAATTTTTCAAATTTTTCAAATTTTTTCAAATTTTTTCAAATTTTTTCAATCTACTAATTCTTCCAAAAGAACTGATATCAGTCAAAAACACTCAAAAGAGTAAAAGTGACGCAAGTCCCTGTGCATACTTCCAAAACAACTGATATCGCTGGAGGTGACGCATTCTGCGCTTGTACGCAAAAACTGTAACAGCAAAAATTTGACCAAAGAAATTCTAGAAACAAAATTTTACCAAAAAAATTTTGCGTCACAAGTAACAGATGTTGAGGAAAGTACTTTAAAGATTTTTTTTAAAATAGGCAAGAATACGTCCTAATACGTCCGAGCCATCTGCCACTTTGTGACGCAAAATTTTTTTGGTAAAATTTTGTTTCTAGAATTTCTTTGGTCAAATTTTTGCTGTTACAGTTTTTGCGTACAAGCGCAGAATGCGTCACCTCCAGCGATATCAGTTGTTTTGGAAGTATGCACAGGGACTTGCGTCACTTTTACTCTTTTGAGTGTTTTTGACTGATTAAATTTAACCGTATACCTCACGTTGTTCAGTAAATGAATTTTATACTGACATCGTATACAATGGAAGTTATTATTCTTTTGTTGTATAAGATTCGTTGGAAAAGTAAAATAATTATTCAAACGTTCAACGTTTCGTACCAGCCGTAAAGTCAATTTTTTAACGAGATCATATCTATCACCGAACATTTCAACGCAAAAAAAAAAAAGTAGAAGTATGAATTAATTTTAAAACAAACTATAATTTTTATTTTTAGTACGTGATTATATTGGCAAACATAAAAAATTCACATTAAAAATGAGATGTGGCAATTTATTTTTAATCATGTTTTTTTCTGTATAATTATTTATAGTCCTGTGCAGCCAACATACATACACAAACACACACAGAAAAAAAAACGATATTCATATTTAAAAGCTTGTAGCTTTTAAACACGCAAATTACAATGCTTTATGTTGATACCTAGTTAACAGAAAAAAAAAACGCAATCTCGTTAACTTTCCATGCATAAGTTATAACTTATAATGTGTGTAACTGGCTGATACGCGCACATGAAAATCTATCGTGGAAATAAATAAAAAAAAGTCCTTAAAGACCTAATAAATCACCATTTTAATCTAGTTTTCAACAATTTTCTAAGGAATGCGATGACTAATTAGTTAATAATAAAAATTGTGTAAGCCGACTGAGACAATAACAAGCTCTGTTATCCATTTGAGCGAAAACAATGGAAAGGAAATCGAGAGAAAGTTTTCTTTGACCGTATCAACTATCAACTATGTTCTTTCGACCGGACATTCGAATAAATTTGGCTCCCGTATTGCAAGTATATATACACAATGAAATGTTGACTACACCATGGGGGATGGATGTCGCGGGTCGCAGCATTTCGATTGAACCGACTGTAGTTGAAGGAAAGGTGGTAGTGATATGAAAGTATGAGGGTTCAAATAAGGAGTGTCCCGTTAAATGTTCTTGTAGATTATATATGCTCCGATTCAATGAACGAGCGTAAGCGAAAAGCTAAAAGACACGAATAATATTTGTGTTGTGCTGACACGAAAAAAAAAAAAATACGGAAAATATATCAAAAAAAAAAGTCAGAAGACGAAAGAACCAACAATATATATTTTTAACGACATTTCCCCGCACATACGCCTTTTTCTATTTAATTTACTTAAATTTTCTTTTAATGTTTAGAAATCACGCTCCTCTCAAATGACATACATTTGAACCAACAAGAAAGCGAAAAAAAAAAATATTAAATTGTGTATGGAATGGAATATAAAGAAGAATTTCCTGTGTGCCTCATATATATTATTTTGTTCGTATTTTCCGTATTCAGTTCAAATTTATGTAAAAAGGCACAGTGTGTATGGTTTACGTCTATATAATCGTATCCATTTTAGTACGAAAAAAATATACAAAAAGTAGAAGCAAAAAAAAAAAGATTATCTCTATCGGACATCGAACCTCAGATTCAGACCCTAGCAATTACGTAGATAGGATCATCACATTGTCCGGACGACTACCGAATGGTTTATATGGTTGAGGGTTCACAAGATTGTAATATTAAATAAATCCATGCAGCAGCAGCAACAACAACAACAACACCACCAACAACTGACGAAATATACGTATGATTTTTTTCTTCTTCCTCTATATTAATACTAAGGGGTTTGGTGACTCAAAAGAATTGGATCACAATAAAACCGATTTCAAAACATAAATAGGAACTACCCTTATTCGATTACGATGAAAGGAATCATATGTCACATACAGGGTGCATTGTAAGTTCTATACAATAATGCTCTTTCTATCGTTTTACCGCTTCATTTTGTCGGTGGTGAGCGAGTGTGTGAGTAAATTTTCGTTCTGTTTTTTTTTTCATTCTTTTTTTTTGAAGCGAGATAGAGATAGCATTCTTTGACGAATTGAGAATAAAATAAGAGAAATTATTTCAAAAGCCGATAAGTTGTATGTGTACATCATGGTATTTTACACACCTCACGTATTTAACCTCAAAACATTGCTACCAAGCAATTTTCATTTAACTTTATGCAATCAAAGTTAAATTGAATTTCGTATTTTACACTCTACGGGTCGGTTTTTGGTTTATTTTCGGGGTAATTTCTAAAACGAATCCTATATTCCCTTTTTAACATCCACTTCTGTGTTCGGAATTTCAGGGTTTTCAAGTAAATATATTTGTACATTTCTACCAACGCATATTAAATTAAGGGATTTAATCTAATTTTGACCAAAAGTTACATTTACTCTTAAACATGAAAATACATATACAACAAGCTTTCGGTTCTGCTGTGCTATCTGATCGTCATTTTATACACATTGTGTAGGGAAAAAGGGATGTATGCGAACTACCCTATACGTTACAAAATAATAAATGAATTCAGTGGTGAACTACCTACACTTTTCTCTTCCCCAATATTTTTTTTTTATGTTGAACAGATAGAGAAAATATAATAAAGATAATAATGTACACTCAAATCTATCTATTCAAGTGGTTTAAATCGAAACCGAAAATTTGTAGGTAAATATGCATATTATGCCGATTTGTAAAAAGGTTTCCATTTCGTCCCTACAAAATGTCATGTTTGCACAGTAAGTTCATTTCAAACAGATATTTAGGACATTAGATAACACAAATTCAAATTTAGTTTGTATGTTTTTCCGAGACATTTTATTCTCTTAATTCGCTTGGATTGCCTCATACGTCTCATCTATCCGTAACAACATAATTTCTTTAAATTTGATATTTCAATTCCCCCCCAATATAAAAAAAAAAATTAATGGCATAATAGGACACATATAGATCGGTACAGATATTGTTTGATTATCTCTATAGCATAATGTTTAACAAAGGTTCGTTTTGCACACACCGATTTTTTTTTTCTTTTGCTGTGCCATACGCTCGCAATTTTACCTTTTTAATGAAATAAAACATAAAATGAAACCGCCCTCCAGCAGTTAAACTATTCTTTTTACATTCATTTTTTTTTGTCTGTTGTCCTCGGTTGGTGTATTATAAAAGTGTATGCTTGGCTTATTCATATTATACAGATGTCAACAAGTAGGTTGTTAGAATTTGTACTAAAGGAACGTTATTGTAGGATACGAGGCTTATATATGAATAACAAACAATGGTGAAGTACACGAAATTTAAGCATAAGAACAAATACAAATTCGTACGTATAGTATAAGGTTACTTATACAAGCACAACACATACTGACTGACAAACATTTTTTTTTATGGATTAATAAAATTAAATGAATGTTTAAATAATATTTATGGGAAAGTGACTACTAACAGGATGAATGCAGTTTAATTATTTTAAATTGTTGAAAAATAAAATTTGTTTTTATGCCTGGTTACTGTTTGCTGTATGTTAAATGAAACGATTAAGTTCAACAGAACTGACCAGTAATATTTGTACTGTTGCAGCATTATAAGAATCGACAATTTCCATCCAATTCTACCAATTTGGGTTCCACATGACAACAACATTGTATGACACGTATTAAATTGTGTGGATAATAGTAACCACGTCGATATCGTATGTGGAATGAATCGGATAGAAATTGTCGGTTCATACAATTCTGTGGCTGTATGAATAAATTAACAAAATATTAAATGGATTTACATAATTCAAAAAGTATGAGTGGTGAGAGAGTTTTGAAAAATGAAATATAGATTGTAAATGCGCTGGTAACAATTATCTCGTACATTCTGAATTTGTAAATTGTTTACCGGTTACACGTAGTTTAGCAATATTCTTGTAAAAAAATCGGTTTTCCATTATTTTACCCGAATGTATTTTTAAATTTCGAGATTATACTTTTAAAAAGCGGTGTTGTTCATTTGTCTTAATTAATTTTTAACATTAAGCGAGTACGGATAATATATCGAAATAAAACTGCTGAAATTAAGGATTTTTGTTGATTACAGTTGGATTTACATAGATAAATACCGACCTGCTAAATTTTTTTTAGGTCTTTTTTCTTTTAGAAAAAAACCCTATTGTGGACACTTCATCTGTCCGTCTGTCTGTCTGTCTGTCTGTCTGTCCATGTGTCTGTGTCACAATTCAAAAATGAGACGATAACAGCCTTGATTCAAAATTACAATGCTATTATGAGCAAATCAACACCAGGAAAATAATAATTATTTGTTATCTGATAACCGATCGCTCATAGTTGGCATTGTAATTCGAAAATTTGGTAGTTGGTAGTTGACTACCACGATGATAGTTGGCAACCGAAATGCGAGATGTTAACTATTCGAGGGCCTCGCACCGACTGATGCAATTATTCTGCCTTCTTGTCTATTTATAACTCGAGAATTTGGTAGTTGGCTACCACGATGATAAATTGCAATGCTACTATGAGCAAATCAACACCAGGCAAATAATAATTATTTGTTATCTGATAACCAATCGTCATAGTTGGCATTGCAATTCGAAAATTTATAATTGACTACCAACCGTAACTTTCGGCAGAGACGTTTACTATTCGAGAACTGCGCACTGACTCTCTAGATTATTCCTTGCCTTGCCTATTTAAAGCTTGAATTTTTGGTAGTTGACTACCAAACTGGTAGTTGACTACCAAACTGGTAGTTGACTACCAAACTGGTAGTTGACTACCAAACTGGTAGTTGACTACCAAACTGGTAGTTGACTACCAAACTGGTAGTTGACTACCAAACTGGTAGTTGACTACCAAACTGGTAGTTGACTACCAAACTGGTAGTTGACTACCAAACTGGTAGTTGACTACCAAACTGGTAGTTGACTACCAAACTGGTAGTTGACTACCAAACTGGTAGTTGACTACCAAACTGGTAGTTGACTACCAAACTGGTAGTTGACTACCAAACTGGTAGTTGACTATCAAACTGGTAGTTGATTACGAAACTGATAGAAAGTTGGTGGAGATGTTTGCAGTTCAACAGCTGGATATTGACTGATGAAACTATTCTTCCTGCTTGCCTGTTTATAACTCACGTATTTGGTAGTTGGTAGCTCCAGAATTGAGAAAATTGAGAAAATTTAGAGAAAGAAAATAGACCTCACTAGGCTTATAGCCGGTCTATTCTTGTTTAGTATTATATTTGTCTTTATTTAAATATGCGAAAAAAAGGCTGCTCACAATGACGCAGCCCGTAAAAAAACGATCTTTTCAAAAATCAAAGGTTACAACATATAAAAATCATCGACTCTATCCGGCCCCAAAGTCCCCAGAATACACGCAGCGTTTGCGTTGCCTCTTTGTATCGCAATTGAAATTTTCTGCAATAAATAATCCAATGATCGCGGTTCCCCTGAAGTGGCCTTTATAATTTTTCATAATTTCTCAATGAATTCCTTTGTTTCAGGTCCCATACAGCCTAAAGTCTCGAAAATGTCATACTATGTATGTAATCAAGATAGAAAAAAATTGCCTCAATTTTTATTCCACATTCTAGGTTCATGTCACCAAAATTTGTTCTTCTAAAATCTGACTACTCAAACGTTAAAATCAAATGTGGAAGCTTGTTTTTTGTAGCGACATCTGAAAAGAAGTAACAGACACGATAGTAAAGCTATTGATATGCTTGCTAAGCTGAGTTGTAAGCTAATTTTTTTTATATATATTTCTCAAAGTCCTTCAGTTGTGGACATTTAAAGTGTGTCTTCCGTCTCACTTCATTTATTGGAATTGATTTTTTGTCAATTTATCGAAGAATGAAATTTATCGGTCAACTCTGATGGTAATACAACTAATCGACTAGTTTTCGAAGTAGCAAATTTTTGCGGTTTTTTGGAATTTATGGTTATTTTTTTTTTTTGGCATTTTTAACCGGTGATTACCGGTAAAAACCGGTTTTAGTGTAAAACTTAAAAGTGAAATATCTCCGTCAAAACTGAATATTTTTTATGGTTGGACCAGAATCTGAAAGGGATCAACGTGGACTCTGAGAAGTGATGAGATTTTAGGAACTGACCTCTAGAGACCTTCAACTATCCTTAAAAAGAAAATAAAGTCGAAAAAAACTGATGTAAGTTCACTTTATCTTCGAGTTCTAGCGTTGGGAGCACTTAGAGGACACTCAAGAATTTTCATAATGTGAGAAATCATTCAAAGACACTTTGCTCTGATAATTCATTCGGTTAAAATCATAAATAAAATTCGAAAATCTGAAAGTACTACTCACCAGCTCTCCAACGAGCCACCTAACGTCAAATTTAATTTAGATCTGGCCAGGGAACCCAGGGAACACTTTTCAGGGAACCCAGAATAACCCAGTGAACTTTAAATTTTCCGAAAAAAAGTTGTTCCAGCGATTGTAGACATTGAGCCAACCTTTCAGATTCTGGTCCAACCATAAAAAAAATTTAGTTTTTACGGAGATATTTCACTTTTAAGTTTTACACTACCGGTATTCACCGGTTCAAAATGCCAAAAAAAATTTTAGTTTGGAAAGTCTGGCCGCGACGTCATATCCCGTCGTCAAAACCCGAAAGAGTTCTGAATCGAGCAGAACAATTTTTTTCGACATAAGAACCTGGACTATACCGCGATCATAAATAATGACATACATATTTATGCATGTTTTGTGCATTGTAATCTAAAACAGCCGAAGAAATGTAGTTGGCACAAATGTTGCATTAGTCGTGTGTTCGATCGATGCCTTCTTTTGGATTTACACGAATAGGATTTTTCGTTGAAATTTGTGTATGCGTTTTAAGCAATGAAACAATTTTTTTATCAAATTTAATTAAATTTTTGGAATGCAAAGCCTTAGCTTTTTTCATTCTCGAAACTATGAAACAGTTAAGCATGAAAAGATTATTAATAAAAATCGTTGGTTATCACGGCAAGTCAACAACAGCAACTAGCTAATTACCTTTGTCATGTCTTCCGGCAAGCCTGTATAATTTTTGGATATTTAAAAAAAAAATAATTCAATAAAAGCGAAGCTATTAATTCAACAAAGTGTTAGATTGTAAACTGATTACCGTCAAATATAATGACCGCATATGCTCGACAATATCATAAATGTTATCCCAAAGACATTTGAAAACCGCTAACAAAAATATACTATCGGTACAACCCCGCGGCAACAGTACCACAAAGACATAACAAAGTTTTTGTTTCTGTTAAAAACAAATATCAAGAGAAGATTAAAGAGTTTGACTAAGAAACTAATACGGACGGGCTAAAATGTACAAAATGAAATCTGTTCCGACACGCAAACCGTAAATAACAAATTGCAAATGAAATGTAAAATCGAGTTAAAACAGGTCATGGGTCATGGGAATCCTTTTTGGCTAGTTGTGCTACGGATTGCATTATAATGCGGTTCATGTAGTCGAAAGAAATATGGTGACATGCAATCTTATCCAGCTAATTGGTTTGTATCGAAATTTAAGCGATAATAACTGTTAATGACGGTGTAAAATGTTCAGTGAACTCACACGAACCAACAATATTGGTTGTTTACCGCATAACAAAAACTCTAATTGATAAATTTGGTAACGTTATTGGTGTGGTTTGCTGTAACTGTATTTATGCTACCGCATGAATAGAATGAATGCCATAAATCGAACGTTTAATATTTTGAAATTATTATTATTTATCATCGAACGTTTCATTACATCTGGTAGAACTTAAATAAAATCACCAGAGCGTCGAAATGGAAGCGAAATAGCAGCCAGAGGAGATTTCACAAACAACAAAAGGAAAATCTGAATAAATATTATCTGGAAAAAGTTGACACTAAAAATATCAAAAATGAATACAATATTGAATCCAAATAAAAGTTGAATAATAAATAAATACAAAAGCAAAGCTATTGAATTAACATTAGCATGTCAAACAGTTTTACTCTGTTTCTCTGTGTACACACATAGAGTGTACACAACGCGTTTACTATCGGGGGATTGACGATTAACGTTTATTCCTATCCATATTCATCCATTGTACCAATGGTACTATTAACTATATTGTATAACAATGAAATATATAGAAAAATGTGTGTGTGCGGCTCTACTGTCTCTTTTGAATGATATTGGAAATGGCATTCCGTTTTTATTATTTAATGTTGTTGGGGACGGGAATTTTTATCGTACACACAACACAATTCATACATAATAAATGACTGTTAATATTGGGTACATCGAATGCATATGCCGAGTGATGCCTGAGTGAGGGATGATATTTTATTTTATTTGTTCAGAATTTAGATTATACATTGAGGATAAGGTTAGATAATGGGATATTTTCCATGCATAATGCAACGCAATGAAATGCTCAGTTTAAAAATACAAATAGAAATTGACAGTTGACGAAAAAGAGTAAATCGGTTCTGTGTGTTGTCGATTTTTTTCTTCTCTTCTTCCCTGCAACAGTGCATAAGCAGTATGACGGTAATTTAATGCATCGTTAATCACTGGCATCAGCAAAGAAAATTACTTATTCATTGAAGACAATTCTTTACTCTCCCGATTTTTTTTTTGGTTCGGGGAACACATCAAAAAGTAGGGTCAAAGTATTAAATAGAAAATCGATGAGGAGATTTGTGCTGGGAATAGTTGCTGGATGTGTTGGCACAAAATTAATGCACAGCATAAATGCCATTTATGCGTAAATTGATGATTTTTCATATTGTCTGGTATACACATAACACAATCAGTCAAAAACACTCAAAAGAGTAAAAGTGACGCAAGTCCCTGTGCATACTTCCAAAACAACTGATATCGCTGATACCAAAAAAATTTTGCGTCACAAAGTGGCAGATGATTCGGACGTATTAGGACGTATTCTTGTCTATTTTAAAAAATTTTCCTAAAAGTACTTTCCTCAACATCTGCCACTTGCGACGCAAAATTTTTTTGGTAAAATTTTGTTTCTAGAATTTGGTCAAATTTTTCCTGTTACAGTTTTTGCGTACAAGCGCAGAATGCGTCACAACCAGCGATATCAGTTGTTTTGGAAGTATGCACAGGGACTTGCGTCACTTTTACTCTTTTGAGTGTTTTTGACTGATATCAGTTCTTTTGGAAGAATTAGTAGATTAAATTAAATTAAAATTTAAAAATTTTTGAAAAATTTAAAAAAATTTGAAAAATTTGAAAAATTTGAAAAATTTGAAAAATGTAAAAATTTGAAAAATTTAGAAAATTTATAAAAATTTGAAAAAATTGAAAAATTTGAAAAATTTGAAAAATTTAAAAAATTTAAAAAATTTAAAATTTTTTAAAAATTTAAGAAATTTAAGAAATTTAAAAAATTTGAAAAATTTAAAAAATTTGAAAAATTTAAAAAATTTGAAAAATTTAAAAAATTTAAAAAATTTAAGAAATTTAAGAAATTTAAAAAATTTAAAAATTTAAAAAAATTTAAGGTTAGGAAAAAAAAATTGAGGCGAGCAGAGCTTACCAAAAGCGAAAAAATTTGTTCTACCATACCCATCCACACACACACACACTTAAAGGTGTTCTTATATGGGGCCTATATGGGAACTTCGAGGAGCCCTAGCTCCGAAACGAGGCCGGTTCCCCCCAATTTTTTTTTCTGGAATGTCTTAGAATGACGACTAGAATCTACTCCCAAAATTTCAACAAAATCTAAAGAAGACTTTAGAAGATAGGAAACACGGACGGACGGACTAACAAAGTAACGTAGGATTTTTTCATTTGGTTTAAAGTACTGAAATTGACCAAAATGTATGGAAATGGGGCTTCTTGGAAGATTTTTTGCGTGGCCAAATTTTAAGCTGCAAGAACGTATGATGGCTCGTTGAACTCGTACGGACGCCTAGTTTTTTTTAATGGTAATTTGGAGTCATTTGTATTTGAATTGTAGAACTTCAATATTTGCTGTATATATGGTTCTGCAGTCTACGACAAAAATTTTTTTTTGAAATTTTTTCTAGTAATAGGACTTGCGTCACGAACGCTATGCTAACGCGCGCCCATAATTCTATGATTTGCAATTATGAATTGTGTACCTGCAAGTGTCTGTGGCGTAATTTTCTCAACATGGTTTCCAATTTATGTATATATTCGTGTACGAATAAACAATTGTGTGAACATAAGATTCATAGAACTTAAACCAGTTATTGAATTTTCCACCCTAGAACACACTTAATCATCTATGGTAAATAACGTGTTTACATGCATACATTCACCATTGGTAAAACCAGTTCTATCATTTTACCGTCAATTGTGGATTTGAACATTTAATTTGCATAGTTGACGCGCTTCATTAAGTTTGTTATTGCAACAAACTGAGCAATAATTTCCCGAAAATTCTAGTCACTTTTCACGTCTACTGTATATTATATAGATCCAAATCTTGATAATCCACTCGATCGAACGTAATCTTTAAAGTTTTTCCCATAGTTTTCCGTACAAAAGTTAAATGAGCTGTTACCAAACTTGTCCAATCTATACAAAAATTCAATAACGATAAATATCTACCATCACGACTAACTTCCCAAGGATTTCCACCCACCGACGAAAAAAAAAAAAGAAAAAAATTACGGCTTTGGTCAGCCCCGATACGGTCGAAATAATTTGAATATGGAGTAACATAAATCAATTTTTATAAGGTACGACGAGTATGTTTTTTACGGTGTTTCCTGATGCGTTAGTTAGATGATGGGGACATATAAATTATTTTTGGTTGGCATATTGAGGTATTTATTAGGTTACGCTACATATGTATCAATAAAGTGTAATATGATTTCAATTTTATGGTGTATTAGAGGCGCTGTGTGTCCCAGAAGGTTAAATTGAGTTATTTATGGGATTTTATATTTTTACTTTAGAAAATTATTTTTGGAATTTTCGTTGGGTTATACGGAAAAATATCAAATCTTTTACGTCATAAAATCGACTTCGTGTTAGATGTGTTAGATGCACTGTACAAAACAGAGATGTAGATTAGTTGGAGATTAGGAGAAAACAGGTAATTCCACAGCAACCGGTTACAGTTTCTTGACTGTTGACCATTCAAACTTATTTTAATTCTTGTGGTTCACCGCATGAGTGAGTTCGTTACATCGGTCCATTGAATTGGAAGAGTGATTTGTTCATGATTTTGTATGGTTTCAGACAAAGGGCCGCTAGTTTCGTCTTGTATTGAGCCGCCAGCATATATTCGAAACTTATTAGAAAATCTCTAATCTTGTGCGGGGAAGGCTGACAGTGTCGGACTGGCTCGAGAAGGCATGAAGACTGACAGTGTCGGACTGGCTCGAGAAGGCATTTCGAGAGATGTATGAACAAAATTTCATGATAACAATGTCGAAATGGCCTTCGGGCATCGCCCGAATGCCAATAGGGCCAGTTCAGGCCTGAAGACTGAGTTTCAATCGTAGATAAAGAATCTACACCAGTATTAGGGATGGGACACGTTCAAAGTTATCGATAATATCAATCGAAAGAAATTATCGATAATCGATTAATCCCAACAAAAATCTCTTCGAGAAAAGTGTGACGCAGTCTTTGAAGTACAATTTCTAAAATGAATGATATCGCTAGAGTTGACGCTTTCAGCTTCGTTACGCAAAAATTAAATTTTACACCCAATTTTAGTTCAAACAAGCTAGCTTAGTTTTTCTCATCATCTGCCAAATAATTTTTACCAAAAAAATTTGACTGGAAACAACCAAAATTTTACCAAAAAAATCTGCGTCGCATGTGGCAGATAAATTTTCTTGCTGGTCTGTTGCTGAACATTTGCCACTTTGCGACGCAGATTTTTTCAGTCGTTTTAGAAGTTTTAGAACACTGCTTTTTATAACAGTTTATAACAGAAATTCGGAAATTTGACGAAAATAAAAAATTTGACGAAAATCAAAAATTTGACAAAAATCAAAAATTTGACGAAATTCGAAAATTTGACGAAAATCAAAAATTTGACGAAATTCGAAAATTTGACGAAAATCAAAAATTTGACGAAATTCGAAAATTTGACGAAATTCGAAAATTTGACGAAAATCGAAAATTTGACGAAAATCGAAAATTTGACGAAAATCGAAAATTTGACGAAAATCGAAAATTTGACGAAAATCGAAAATTTGACGAAATTCGAAAATTTGACAAAATTCGAAAATTTGACGAAATTTGAAAATTTGACGAAATTCGAAAATTTGACGAAAATCGAAAATTTGACGAAAATCGAAAATTTGACGAAAATCGAAAATTTGACGAAAATCGAAAATTTGACGAAATTCGAAATTTGACGAAAATCGAAAATTTGACGAAGAAAGGAATTCTCTATCTGCCACCATTCAAGAAATATCTCTAAAACCCCAATTGACCCACCCATTTCCAACTTTCGACATTTTTCACAAATGCCCTTCTTTTCTACTCGTAAAACTCTGAGACTTTGCCGAAGAAAGTAACTCTCTACCTGCCACCATTCAAGAAATACCTCTAAAAACATAATTGACCCACCCATTTCCAACTTTCGACATTTTTCACAGATGCCCCTCTATTCTACTCGTAAAACTCTGAGACTTTGCCGAAGAAAGTAATTCTCTATCTCTCATAACCCAAAAAAATATTAGTCCTTTCATCCTACGCTCGAGTAGCTCAAAATTTGGTCACTCTAATCACTCTAGCTCAAACGAATCTGACCCGATTTTTTTAATTATTTTTTTGTTCGAATCGTGTTACGAATACCTTTCATTTGATGGGTCGCACGCCTCTGTAGGTTTCAATACAGCTAAGCTACAGCCGAAAACGCATTCCCGACCCTCGAAAACCACACTCAGAAACCACTTCGATTGGCGTATCACAATTTCATTTTTATGCCCGCCCTGAGGTTCCTGCGAAATTTCATGGAGATTGGCTGACTATTTTCCGAGATCGACCGTCGATAGATAGACAGATAGACAGATAGACAGATAGACAGATAGAAACATACAGAGTAAGTTGAAAGATTTTGATTGTTTGGAAAACGTTAATTTGGTGCATTTTCTATCAAAATGACCAACTTCAAAACGATGTATCTCCGGCAATTTTAAAGTTAGTCGAGTGATAGCTCGTTTTGCTCGTATTTGAAGCGCGAATAAGATAAAATAGGATTTGTGGTGATACAGGCCAAAGGAAAGAAACTTAAATTCTCGCCTATATATAGTTGCCGCGTCTCAAAAAAATTTCTTCGTTCTTTTTTTGGAAGTTAGACTGCGTCAAGTCCTCCGCTAACGCTCCGGACATGATCATATCGTTATCGATAATTTAATAATTATCGATAATTATCAAAATATCGAAATTCGATAATTATCAAAATTCGGACCGAAATATCGATATATCAAATTATCGATATCTTGATAATTATCAAAATATCAATAATTATCGATTATCGATATTTTTTTGATAATTTTCGATAAAAAAAGTCGATAATTATCGATTATCGATAATCGATAATTATCGATAATCATTATCATTATCGCCCATGCCTAACCAGTATTGGAAACAGTCTAAACGGTCGAAGAATTTGAACAATGTACAGTGATTTGTACGCGCTTCCTCTTTTCTGTCTTTCCTCTAATCAACTTCGAAGCAATTTTGATAAGTTTGATTTATTAATGCCTACCACCATAACGTCAAAGCATAAATAGATCATAGCACGGACTCAGAGTATGAACGCAGAGACAATGTTGCTTGTATTTAATAATAAACTGCAATATTCCCACAGTTCTTTTTTCCTTCTTCTTCTTTGCTGTTCACTTCGCAGCATAATAACATCATAATACAGTAACCGAAACACGCATTATATACACATACCGTATTATACTCATAACTGGATGAAATGATTTTTATATTATGATTGATGCTTACAATAAGAATCGGTCAATTGCTGGTCGTTGGTCAATGCTTAATACCATGAAGGCATTAAGAAACTATACGCTGAATTTGAGTCCAAAACAAAAAAAAAGGTTTAGTTATTGATCAATGTATTCGAGAAGGGGGTTATATTTATGGATTTACTGAAGATTAGGTTAATGATATGTGACATATTACAGTCATGAATAGGACATTTGTTAAAATCCATCGTTATACACATACACACACATTCATTATACATAAATATCTATAAAAAAGGGATTTATCGAAAATCTGATTTCGTTCAAGTGTTGAACAAATAAAGAATAGCAGTTTGATGAAATATAAATCCCCTAATAAATAACATGAAAATGGAAAGACCATCACCCTTGAAATGCTATGCACTTAGGAGATATTATCCATACCATACATTTATATAAAAATACACACCAATTGTGTCTGGCACTTATATACGAAATAACTGTAATAAATGTGCTTAACATCATTTAATCAGACACAGCAAAAACTAATACCAAATAACCTTACAAATAACCATAATAAATAAGTGAAGCGAATGTCAGATAAAGTGCGTTTTTATATGTACTCAAATACTTCCGATGAGTGTGCTCCATAGCACATTTATAAAGTATGGAGAAATGAATGAACGAACGAGCATTCGTATGCGGAACTAAACTTGAATGGTGTAGATAGTCGATTTATAGAGAGTAAAACAAAAAAAAACAACAACAACAACAACAACCCGACGAGAAAAGAAAGATTATCCGCTCATATGAATAATATAAGAATATCCACATCCCCCTACACTTCTTCTTTTTTTTCTGCTGATATCATTTATGGCATCACATCGAGGGTGATAATCAATGGCGTGAGAAATCGCAAAAGGGATCCTGCTGTAGAGATAATTGTCATCACGCACATTTAACAAGAGACAATATCGTTTGATGCTTGCAGCTAATTTCTGTCTCGAACATATCCCCAAACATTTAACCACAACCGCATTTATACAAAGAGTCGTCATCACTATCATCATCATCTTCTATCCCGAGACAGCATATCGTTCGGTTTTGGGTTTCATACTCATTATATGTCATATAAGCGTTCAGCATGTTCGTATATTAAATTCAATATTACAAAGTTGACTGTCTATCATATAGAAATGTAAGTATAGCACACAATGCTACCACACATGAATTATAATGGTTTTATGGAGAAGTTCGTCTTCGCTGTCAATTTTGATGTTGTAATATTACGTAATGAACAAATTACTTCCTTTTCACTGGTCGGCATCGACATCACATTGTATGGAGTGGATGTTGTAAATTATATACGATCTGAACTGACTGGTATGTTAATATTGTAGCATGAACTTTCCCACAGGAGTTCGGTTTGAACTGTATTTCATTAAACCATATCGTATGGTCTTAACCAACCACTTTTTCACGATATTGAATAAATATAAATAAGATTTCGTAATACGCTACATCCAGATATGTGTCTGTAGTATAAGTGAGTTGTGTGTTGTTATCAACATAAGATTATTACTATTCGTTATTTTGAACATCTCCAAACACACATTTATACGATATATAATACAAAATAACAATGTTTCATAATTTGTCTTTTGAACTTTTCCTTTATGTATGACAACTATATGACAAAGTTTTCTTTTAGAAAATTTTCTTTTCCCATAAAAGTATAACTAAACTTTCCATGTGTAGCTTATGGAACGCTATTTTCGTTATTTTATGCGAATATCGACGTCTTTATCTGAGTGGTAACATGGAGTTTATTTTGCATTTACAATTTAGTCAAAAATTTCAGGTTTTCGTTGTATTTTATATTATGTATCACATCCACCGAATATGTTTGCAATTTAAACTTCAAATTTAAATCTACGTCATGATTGTATTTTGAGGTGAAACAACTCTGAAACATGTTAGTGCTATATATGGCGATAGATTTTACCGATTATATGATGTGGTCCATTGCAGCAAGCCAATGTTATTTTAAACTTTTCAATTTTATACAGCGAACAAAAAAACCTTCCAATTGATGTACCACAAACAAATTTGCACAAAGCGAATTGAGGCATGTCAGTGAAATTCACGAGGTAGAAGAATCCCAACAAACCATCCATATTACAATTATTTACATTAATCAGCTTAATAATATAGGTGAAATGGTTTTTATGTTCATGAATGAGGATTTATTGTAACAGGATAGCAACAATTTCATTTGAGAAAAAAAAAACCGTTGTCTGACTGTTCCGATGGCTGGCGGGTATATGTTATAAGTTTATACAATCGACAGCAACAAAAAAAAAATCATAGTGAACTTCAGGCTGCAGCCAAGGTCGCATTCTTGATTTTCACTTACGAAAAAAGGACTCCGTTTTCTCACCGTTTAAACTTTAAACTTTTAGGACTTTCGCCTACATGACGCAAAGAGGCGCTATCAGAAAATTCTTTAAAGAAAAACTTAAAGAACAATGGGAAAATCTCACAAACTGCATTCATAGCAAAGCCATAATCGATGACCCAAAGCTTAAAAACACTAATTTATTGCTAAATAAATCAAGAGAAGACCTAAGGCTTATCATCGGTGCAATAACCGGTCATTATAAAATGAACAAACATCTGCACAGAATGGGACTCACAGAATCGGAGGTTTGCAGGAGATGCGGCAAGGAAGAAGAAACTCCATTATACGTCATATGGATTGTCCAGCTACCACGAACACAAGGATTGCTATTTTTGAGGTGGCGGGACATTTCCACACCGTCAATATCGTCAGGAACGATATTATCGTTTTTTTGGACGATACTATCGTCTAAAAAACGATACTATCGTCTAAAAAACGATAATATCGTTTTTAGACGATAGTATCGTCCAAAAAAACGATAATATCGTTTTTTGGACCATAGTATCGTCTCAAAATCGATATTATCGTTTTTTAGACGATACTATCGTCCAAAAAAACGATATTATCGCCCAAAAAATTTTCATCTGACAGAGTGATATACGTATGCCTGAAGATCAACAGCAGATACACCGTAAAAGTGATTCAGGCCTACGCACCCACATCCACCCATGATGACGAAGAAGTAGAACAATTTTATGAAGATGTAGCGAAAGCCATGGATGAAAACCCTTCACAATACCAGTATTTAGTTGGTGATTTCAATGCGAAGCTAGGAAAACGAGAAGAAGATTCCGAAGTTTCTATTGTCAATTTCAGCTACGACCGAAGAAACGAACGAGGAGAAACTTTACTCAATTTCCTACAGCAACACAATTTATTCGCAATGAATTCATTTTTTGCAGGAAAACCTCAACGCAAATGGACTTGGGCAAGTCCCGATGGTGTAACGAAAAATGAGATTGACTACATCATAACGAACTGCAAGTCAACCGTTAAGAACGTTACGGTCCTAAACCGCTTTACGACTGGTAGTGACCATAGAATGGTGCGTGCAAAAGTCATGCTGAACACTCGCTTTCAAAGAGCAAAGATGATAAAGAAAACGGAAAGGATTGATGCACTGCACAAAGACTTTACGCGCAAAATGAAGAATTTGCAGCAAAAATGACTGCTGAGTTAGACGATGTAAACAACCAATACGAAACATTGGACGAATTGAACAGCAAAATAGTAGAAACGATAATGGGTTTCATGGAATCAAAATGCAAATCCGTCCAAATGAAAGAGTCGAAAATCAGTAGAGAAACTCTTGATCTGATCGCAAGCCGAGTACAGTTGATAAAAGACGGAAAAAGAGATTCGGTAGAATACCAGGACTTGACAAAAATTATCAACAAAGCGGTGAAATCAGATCTAAGAAAATATAATGTCCAACTGGTTCAAAACACAATTGAAGCTAATTGCAACATGAAGGTCCTATGGTCAAAAATGACGAACGCAAAGAAAGAAATCTTCAAATTACGAGACAAAACAGGAACAATTCAAACGGATCGAAATGCGATATTAAATATCGCAAAGGAATTTTACGAAGATTTATTCTCATCAGTTCGACCAGATCCGACGTATACCAACGAAGATAGACCAATAATAAGAAATGTAGGATCGGAAGATATGCCTGACATAACTATTGATGAAGTACAGGCTGCAGTAGCCGAAATGAAGAACAAAAAGTCTCCCGGTGAAGATGGTGTTCCAGTGGAAGCCATTAAACTAGGTGGCGACTCATTATTGGGTGCAATAACGACTTTGTTTAATCAATGTCTTCAATGGGAAGAAGTACCAGAAGCATGGGAAAATGCAGTGATAACATTGCTGCATAAAAAAGGAGACATAACAAAGTTGGAAAACTATCGACCCATAAGTCTCTTATCAACACTCTACAAGTTGTTCATGAAAATAGTTACGAAGAGGAACACCAAGAAGCTCGACTTCTACCAACCTGTTGAACAAGCTGCATTTAGATCAGGATTCAGCACAAACGACCACTTACATGTGATGAGAACGCTAATTGAGAAATGCAATGAATACAAGATTGCTGTGGTCTTGATATTCATAGACTTTGAAAAAGCTTTTGATTCAGTGGAAACATGGTCGATATTGGACTCATTAGACGAGTGCAGAGTAAACTCAAGATACTCCAACACAATTCGATACGTCTATAAAAACGCCACGTCGTGTATAAAACTTCATAAAAGCACTGAAAAATTCAGAATTGGCAGAGGTGCACGACAGGGTGACACCATATCACCTAAGTTATTCACATCGATTCTGGAGAGTGTTTTTAAGAAATTAGACTGGAGTGAAATGGGTATCAACATAAATGGAGAGTACCTGAGTAATCTCCGTTTCGCAGATGACATCTCCCTGATAGCAGCTGATCTAGATCAGGCGCAAATTATGTTGCAACAGCTGAATGAGGAGTCAAACAAAGTCTGGACGATATTACCGTTCTAGAAAATCTAATGGATATTTTCGTTTTCTGTACGATAGTATCATCAAAAAAACAATAGTATCGTCCAAAAAAACGAAATTATCGTTTAAAAACGATATTATCGTTTTTTTAAACGATAATATCGTCTAAAAAACGATAATATCGTTCCTGACGATATTGTCCGTGTAGTTATGTCGCCTCATCTATTTTTGAATACGACACTCTCACCGCAGAACTTCTAAAAAACATGGAACTCGAAAAAGTCTTCAGCTTCTTCAACAGACTAAATTTAGTAAATATCCCGTTTTGAGACGGAAAAATTTAATTATTATATTATTATATAATTGTAATTGGACACAAAAGAGGCCCAACATGAGGCCTAATTGTAATCTATGTAATTACTACTAGAACCAATAAACGTAACTAACTAACTAATCACTATCACTATCACTCCTTACAATTTCAGAAACAGTAATAAGGTCACAATCGCAAGCGGTATAATTAGCATATTATTGCGTCTGTCCATTACAGTTGAATAGATGTTTCTAAATCAATATTTCTATGGAATTTATCATAGATGCTTCAATATGTTCACTACAGTTGCTTCGTAAAACAAAGCCGAGAACAAAGCCTATGAAGAGACCCGTACGAAGTTTGTTCACAAGTACATAGCAGTTTATGTATCCTTAAGCCACATTACATCTTCATTTCTGTCCATTTAAACTTTTCATACTATATAGAACCCCATATTAAAATTGCTTCAAGCAATGTTGAAAATCCCAACCGAAGTTAGAGTTAAAATAACTGACAATATATGCAGCTATTTGAATCTGTATATATGTATGTAGCAAACTATATAACCATAAATGCCAAGGCATTGTGCCATAATTAAATATATGTCTGGCTATGTAACTAATCTTTCAATTATCACTTTTACAGACATTTCATTTCTGTCAAAATCCGATATGTCAGCCATATTATGAGATTGAAAAGAGTACTGCTGCCTTACGGTCGTTATTTCTTTTCTAAGATTTACTCGAAGTCTAGGCAAAGGCACTACCTATCATTGTACAACCGAGGAGCTCGTCTTACTTAAGCTCGGTCCGTGAACTCTAATTTCCGATCCTGAATCCTAAAACAAAATTTGTGACAATTTTTTACGGGTGACTCCACTACTTCGTAATGGGCTAAAAGGTATCATTCAAAAAGGGATCCTTCAAATTTATTAGCAATAAATTAGAAGAAGATACAAAGGGATTCTTTTGAAAAACAGCCTACCGAAATCGGACTCATTTTCTAGTGGAATTTTCTGCATGTTCCTAGAAAGGACTTCGACCCTAGAAGCCAAAACCACTTTCAAAAAAATTCTTCTTGTGTGGCTGGTGAAGGGTGAGCAAAAACCGAAAACTTACACTTTTCTTACAAAAATTTTTCCAGTTACACGAGCCGTACAGGGTCGTGTAGGGTGTCATTAGAAAGGTAATCTTATGTACTATTGAGCAGAATAGGGTCTTATTGGGTTTAAAATTCATCCACATTGAAATATGTGCAGTTGAAGTTTTCAATCGATGACTTACAGAAGAGGGTCGTGTGGGGTATCATTTGAAAGGTAATTTTATGTGCTTTAAAGCCAAATGCGGTCTCATGTGGTTTGGATGTTTCTTCGATGAAATAGAAGTTGAAATGTTTAAGTGCCCATATTTCATCGCATTGTTCAAATGGTGTTGAGGAATTTCGCGCTGTGTCATTCACAATAACCCACAAAGTGACATTTTCCTTTTACAAAATGTGTCATTTTGTCAATTATTGTGAATTACGCGGCGCGAAATTACTAGCAGCCGTTCAAATGTTAGAATTTTCGTACTACGCGCAAAAGTCCATGTTCAAATGTTACAATTTTGCATTCTACGCGCAAAAGTCCATCTGAAATGTAACAATTTTCGTACTACGCACGCGCAAAAGTCCATGTTCAAATGTTACAATTTTGCATTCATTTGAACATGGACTTTCGCGCGTAGAATGCAAAATTGTAACATTTGAACATGGACATTTGCGCGTAGTACGAAAATTCTAACATTTCAACATGGACTTTTGTGCGTAGAATGGAAATTGTTAAATTTGAACATGCACTTTTGCGCGTAGGATGCAAAATTGTAACATTTGAACATGGACTTTTCCGCGTAGTACGAAAATTGTTACATTTCAGATGGACTTTTGCGCGTAGAATGCAAAATTGTTAAATTTGAACATGGACTTTTGCGCGTAGTACGAAAATTCTAACATTTGAACAATGCGACGAAATATGGGTGTTAAGGAATCTCGCGCCGCGTCATTCACAATAATTCACAAAGTGAAATCTTCCTTATACAAAATGTGTCAAAATGTGAATTATTGTGAATGACGCGGCGCGAGATTCCTAGCAACCGAAATATGGGCACTTACACATTTCAACTTTTATTTCATGGTAGATGCATCCAAACCACCTAGGACCCTATTTGGCCCAAAAGCACATAAAATTACCTTTCAAATGATACCCCACACGATCCTCTACTTTTTGTGTACCTCCAGAAATTTATGTAAGAACACTGTAAGTCTTCAGTTCAACTGGACGTATTTCAGTATGGATGAATTTTAAACCCAATAAGACCCTATTCGGCTCAATAGTACATGTGATTACCTTTCTAATGACACCCCACACGACCCTGTACGGCTCGCGTAACTGGAGAAATTTTTGTAAGAACCTTCACCAGCCACACAAGCTTAGAAGAATTGTTTTGAAAGTGTATTTGGCTTCTTGTGTCAAAGTCCTTTCTAGGAAAATGCAGAAAATTCCAATAGAAAATGCGTCCGAATTTGTTAGGCTGTTTTTCAAAGGAATCCTTCACATACACTGTCGACAAGTATGCCAAATTCATTGAGACAACCGATTTGCCGTTGTTGCTCATTTTGTCGGCAACATAATAACGAGGCGATATTCAACTTTAATTTCACCGACAACATTTCAGCAAGACCAAAAATTTTACAAGCATTTAATTATGAAACTGCCTCAAATCTTGCATAAAAAAGAAATGAACAAAAAAAAATCCGATTCAAATCTCAATAAAATAACCCCTCTCTTGTCGAAAAATTTCACTTTTTGTTTTGCAGAAATTAAAACATAAAATTACACAATCAAAATTTTGTAAATGTTCCACGCCAACACCGAAGTTCGAGAACAATAATCAAATTAAACAACTTTGCCCCTTCCTCGTTACCCACTACTCCCAATTCAACACACCAAAATAATAATTGGCCGACCTTAAAGTTAACGGCAAACTTTTATTCTATACATAACATGGCTTCACAGCCTCCATTCTCAATACGAAAGGTAGCGTTGGACCGTAATGTCTGTGTCTGTGTATACAATCAAAACATTTTGTGGAAGAAAATTAAATTTTAGACGGCTTTAATGTCATATTTTAACTATTTATTATTAAGAAAATCAATAGAGAGTTTTGTTTAAATGAACCATGTAAAAGGTTTCGATCTAAATGTAGGGAACACTTTTGTAACCCTAATTTATAATTTAGATCAGGATTCAGCACAAACGACCACTTACATGTGATGAGAACGCTAATTGAGAAATGCAATGAATACAAGATTGCTGTGGTCTTGATATTCATAGACTTTGAAAAAGCTTTTGATTCAGTGGAAACATGGTCGATATTGGACTCATTAGACGAGTGCAGAGTAAACTCAAGATACTCCAACACAATTCGATACGTCTATAAAAACGCCACGTCGTGTATAAAACTTCATAAAAGCACTGAAAAATTCAGAATTGGCAGAGGTGCACGACAGGGTGACACCATATCACCTAAGTTATTCACATCGATTCTGGAGAGTGTTTTTAAGAAATTAGACTGGAGTGAAATGGGTATCAACATAAATGGAGAGTACCTGAGTAATCTCCGTTTCGCAGATGACATCTCCCTGATAGCAGCTGATCTAGATCAGGCGCAAATTATGTTGCAACAGCTGAATGAGGAGTCAAACAAAGTCTGGACGATATTACCGTTCTAGAAAATCTAATGGATATTTTCGTTTTCTGTACGATAGTATCATCAAAAAAACAATAGTATCGTCCAAAAAAACGAAATTATCGTTTAAAAACGATATTATCGTTTTTTTAAACGATAATATCGTCTAAAAAACGATAATATCGTTCCTGACGATATTGTCCGTGTAGTTATGTCGCCTCATCTATTTTGAATACGACACTCTCACCGCAGAACTTCTAAAAAACATGGAACTCGAAAAAGTCTTCAGCTTCTTCAACAGACTAAATTTAGTAAATATCCCGTTTTGAGACGGAAAAATTTAATTATTATATTATTATATAATTGTAATTGGACACAAAAGAGGCCCAACATGAGGCCTAATTGTAATCTATGTAATTACTACTAGAACCAATAAACGTAACTAACTAACTAATCACTATCACTATCACTCCTTACAATTTCAGAAACAGTAATAAGGTCACAATCGCAAGCGGTATAATTAGCATATTATTGCGTCTGTCCATTACAGTTGAATAGATGTTTCTAAATCAATATTTCTATGGAATTTATCATAGATGCTTCAATATGTTCACTACAGTTGCTTCGTAAAACAAAGCCGAGAACAAAGCCTATGAAGAGACCCGTACGAAGTTTGTTCACAAGTACATAGCAGTTTATGTATCCTTAAGCCACATTACATCTTCATTTCTGTCCATTTAAACTTTTCATACTATATAGAACCCCATATTAAAATTGCTTCAAGCAATGTTGAAAATCCCAACCGAAGTTAGAGTTAAAATAACTGACAATATATGCAGCTATTTGAATCTGTATATATGTATGTAGCAAACTATATAACCATAAATGCCAAGGCATTGTGCCATAATTAAATATATGTCTGGCTATGTAACTAATCTTTCAATTATCACTTTTACAGACATTTCATTTCTGTCAAAATCCGATATGTCAGCCATATTATGAGATTGAAAAGAGTACTGCTGCCTTACGGTCGTTATTTCTTTTCTAAGATTTACTCGAAGTCTAGGCAAAGGCACTACCTATCATTGTACAACCGAGGAGCTCGTCTTACTTAAGCTCGGTCCGTGAACTCTAATTTCCGATCCTGAATCCTAAAACAAAATTTGTGACAATTTTTTACGGGTGACTCCACTACTTCGTAATGGGCTAAAAGGTATCATTCAAAAAGGGATCCTTCAAATTTATTAGCAATAAATTAGAAGAAGATACAAAGGGATTCTTTTGAAAAACAGCCTACCGAAATCGGACTCATTTTCTAGTGGAATTTTCTGCATGTTCCTAGAAAGGACTTCGACCCTAGAAGCCAAAACCACTTTCAAAAAAATTCTTCTTGTGTGGCTGGTGAAGGGTGAGCAAAAACCGAAAACTTACACTTTTCTTACAAAAATTTTTCCAGTTACACGAGCCGTACAGGGTCGTGTAGGGTGTCATTAGAAAGGTAATCTTATGTACTATTGAGCAGAATAGGGTCTTATTGGGTTTAAAATTCATCCACATTGAAATATGTGCAGTTGAAGTTTTCAATCGATGACTTACAGAAGAGGGTCGTGTGGGGTATCATTTGAAAGGTAATTTTATGTGCTTTAAAGCCAAATGCGGTCTCATGTGGTTTGGATGTTTCTTCGATGAAATAGAAGTTGAAATGTTTAAGTGCCCATATTTCATCGCATTGTTCAAATGGTGTTGAGGAATTTCGCGCTGTGTCATTCACAATAACCCACAAAGTGACATTTTCCTTTTACAAAATGTGTCATTTTGTCAATTATTGTGAATTACGCGGCGCGAAATTACTAGCAGCCGTTCAAATGTTAGAATTTTCGTACTACGCGCAAAAGTCCATGTTCAAATGTTACAATTTTGCATTCTACGCGCAAAAGTCCATCTGAAATGTAACAATTTTCGTACTACGCACGCGCAAAAGTCCATGTTCAAATGTTACAATTTTGCATTCATTTGAACATGGACTTTCGCGCGTAGAATGCAAAATTGTAACATTTGAACATGGACATTTGCGCGTAGTACGAAAATTCTAACATTTCAACATGGACTTTTGTGCGTAGAATGGAAATTGTTAAATTTGAACATGCACTTTTGCGCGTAGGATGCAAAATTGTAACATTTGAACATGGACTTTTCCGCGTAGTACGAAAATTGTTACATTTCAGATGGACTTTTGCGCGTAGAATGCAAAATTGTTAAATTTGAACATGGACTTTTGCGCGTAGTACGAAAATTCTAACATTTGAACAATGCGACGAAATATGGGTGTTAAGGAATCTCGCGCCGCGTCATTCACAATAATTCACAAAGTGAAATCTTCCTTATACAAAATGTGTCAAAATGTGAATTATTGTGAATGACGCGGCGCGAGATTCCTAGCAACCGAAATATGGGCACTTACACATTTCAACTTTTATTTCATGGTAGATGCATCCAAACCACCTAGGACCCTATTTGGCCCAAAAGCACATAAAATTACCTTTCAAATGATACCCCACACGATCCTCTACTTTTTGTGTACCTCCAGAAATTTATGTAAGAACACTGTAAGTCTTCAGTTCAACTGGACGTATTTCAGTATGGATGAATTTTAAACCCAATAAGACCCTATTCGGCTCAATAGTACATGTGATTACCTTTCTAATGACACCCCACACGACCCTGTACGGCTCGCGTAACTGGAGAAATTTTTGTAAGAACCTTCACCAGCCACACAAGCTTAGAAGAATTGTTTTGAAAGTGTATTTGGCTTCTTGTGTCAAAGTCCTTTCTAGGAAAATGCAGAAAATTCCAATAGAAAATGCGTCCGAATTTGTTAGGCTGTTTTTCAAAGGAATCCTTCACATACACTGTCGACAAGTATGCCAAATTCATTGAGACAACCGATTTGCCGTTGTTGCTCATTTTGTCGGCAACATAATAACGAGGCGATATTCAACTTTAATTTCACCGACAACATTTCAGCAAGACCAAAAATTTTACAAGCATTTAATTATGAAACTGCCTCAAATCTTGCATAAAAAAGAAATGAACAAAAAAAAATCCGATTCAAATCTCAATAAAATAACCCCTCTCTTGTCGAAAAATTTCACTTTTTGTTTTGCAGAAATTAAAACATAAAATTACACAATCAAAATTTTGTAAATGTTCCACGCCAACACCGAAGTTCGAGAACAATAATCAAATTAAACAACTTTGCCCCTTCCTCGTTACCCACTACTCCCAATTCAACACACCAAAATAATAATTGGCCGACCTTAAAGTTAACGGCAAACTTTTATTCTATACATAACATGGCTTCACAGCCTCCATTCTCAATACGAAAGGTAGCGTTGGACCGTAATGTCTGTGTCTGTGTATACAATCAAAACATTTTGTGGAAGAAAATTAAATTTTAGACGGCTTTAATGTCATATTTTAACTATTTATTATTAAGAAAATCAATAGAGAGTTTTGTTTAAATGAACCATGTAAAAGGTTTCGATCTAAATGTAGGGAACACTTTTGTAACCCTAATTTATAATTTAGATGAGATTGAGGATATGCTAGGTTTACTTTGCGTAGTTTTTTTTATAGTTAATCTCCTCAAACTCTATTGAGGTCACAAAAATAATAGCTAGTGATATGAGTGTGGGAAAGGGCGTTTAAATCTTACGATAACGATATTATTACGCAAAAGTGAAATTGTGGCGAACTATATAAAACTGACACAATATGCTAATAGGGGTTTCGTTGTGTTAATAAACTGGGCACAGCATTTAATTTACAGAATAATTAAGATTAAGATTGCTTCGTTATGTGTGTGTAATATATAGGTAATATACAGGTGGAAGCACCAACAGGGGGGCTTTAAAATTTCAGTTTCTCTATGTTGCACATTTTGCAGTGCCAAAAGTTTATTCAAGGTACTTAAGGCCCGTCATTGGGAAATGACAGGACAGTTTCCCGAAAATGTATGTAAAATTTTTTCACAAAAATTCACCGAAAAAATTCAAAGAAACTCACCTCTTATGCTTTCCATTGTATTCGGGCATAGTCTCTTTAGGTCGCCAAGGCATATTTGAACACTAAAACACTTTTTACTCGATGCAAAAACAAAAAGTTTTTTTTTGTTTTGTCGCGACAAAAACACAGAAAATATTTCGACACAACTGTGACACTCCGCTACTATAAGTACTAGAATCAATGTTTGCTGTGTTCACTTCGGCGGTAAAATATTTTCATTCAAAAAAGTGTCGGACATTTAAAAACAATCATGAAACAGTTGACAAAGTGTAGCGTATACAGTTAATAATGCTCATCGACCATTTTTTAAAGCTTTACGAGAGCTCAGCGGACATTCTCTCAACGATGGGAGAGCATTTATTAAAAATTTAGCCTCTCGTAAGACTGCACTGAGCGTAAATAAATGTTCGTCCCTCTTTAGTAAGCTAAGAAGACTTCGCGAAGTCTAATTATGCCACCTCTTTGAATAAAAATATCGGCTGAGTTCTAATAATTCTCCGCTTAAGCTCTAATAATTCTTCGCTGAGCTTTAACAAACCTCCGCTGAGCTCTAATAATTCTCCGCTAGGCTTCAGGAAGTGTCCGTTAGGCCTAAGCAAGTTGCAGGAAGGGTTAATGGAGCGAATCGGACACTCAGCGGAGATCTGCCAAAGCTAAGTGGAGTCTTATTATATCATAGCAACAATTATTAGGTATCCGCTGATGCTTATTGAGTGTTCGCTTAGCTTCATTGCCTTACTACAACGTGCTAAGGTCTAACGGATTCTTACTGAAGCCTAGCGGAGAATTATTAGAACTCATTAAAGGTTTGTCAAAGCTCAGCGGAGAATTATTAGAGCTCAGCGGAGAATTATTAGAGCTCAGCGGAGGTTTGTTAAAGCTCAGCGGAGAATTATTCGACCTCAGCCGATATTTTTGTTCGAAGAGGTGGCATAATTAGACTCAGCGAAGTCTTGTTAGCTTACTAAAGAAGTGGGAGAGGTTACAATTTTAATAAATGTCTACCATCGTTGAAGTGTCGGACACTTTTTTGAATGAAAATATTTTACCGCCGAAGTGAACACAGCAAACATTCATTCTAGTCCTTATAATAGCGGAGTGTCACAGTTGTGTCGAAATATTTTCTGTGTTTTTGTCGCGACAAAACAAAAAAAAAACTTTTTGTTTTTGCATCGAGTAAAAAGTGTTTAGTGTTTAAATATGCCTTGGGGACATAAAGAGACGGTGCACGAATACAATGGAAAGCATCATGGGTGAGTTTCTTTGAATCTTTTTGGTGAATTTTTGTGATAAAATTTTCCATACATTTTCGGGAAACTGTCCTGTCATTTCCCAATGACGGGCCTTAAATCAGTAGGAACGCAAACCGCTGTTTGCTCCCTTAGCAATCTATCTAACATATCTAAATAACACCTTGAATTTGTCAATGCATTTGGTCAGTCTTGTCTCTTTGTGGAGAATTTCAAACCACATAAACGGGCTCGTTTGGAGACTATCAATGTTAGTCTATCATCAACCAACATTCAACAGTTTTCGATTTACACTTGATAAGATTCATCAATGGGGTAAATGATTTACCGTAGTCTGGAAGTCCATGGTGGAATTTACAACAAGGTAACTGTTACAAATCCGTTTTGAATGTACTACTGAAGGGAGCAATAAACAAAGATCTTTTTTTTAAACTAAAAAACAAATTAACAGAAGACAAAAGCAGGGACTCAGGCCGACAGAAAAAATTACCTACATTAATCGTATTTTCTGCGCACAGTCATGAAAAAGATTTTTTTTACAGTTTCACATATTCCGGGAAATTGATAGTGACTTGTAAAATACCGAAAATGATGATGAAGCCAATAGTTCAACCCCACTTGGGTATGCTATACGTGAAGAGTGGAACTCTCTGGCATCGAACGTTAATCTGTCAGAGCATTGGTTAATCACTGAATAATATTAGTTTGCTTAGCACAGGATTTCGATTAAGATGCTAATTTCATGCTCGAAAGCGTATTAAACAAAAATTTTGGATGTAAATTTAGAATTTGCTGATTGAAAGTCTTTGCAGATGATGATGATTAAGGTGGAATGTGCTGAAGACGTAAACAACGTTTTAATTCTAACTCAACTGAGATTAAAACGGTATATCTACGCGTAACGTATATTTACTCCTAATTTTCGTTTCAAACAACGATTCCGTGTGTACATTTCGACTGTTTTTCTTTTGTAATAATCTTTAAAACTTTTACAATAATAATACCTAATATTTTCACTTCACAAGTATACTTACACCAGAAAACCAAACAAGAGAGAGTAGGGAAAAAAAACGTCTTCCTCTTATATATAATAAACCAGAAAGACGGAATTAACCCAGAAAAGTTAAACAAACAATATTTTACTTAAATAAACACACTTGAATGTTGATACGAAAAAAAAGAGAGAAGAAAATGAATTTTCCATGTTACACAAAGAACATAAACTTACCGGTTTTAAATTCGCCTGCGGCAAAGATTAAAGCTAACCACAGCAACGGCATTCCAATTGATGAAAACAACGAATTGAAGTTGAAGATGGAACAGCAGGATTTTAGAAGTTCATGAACGTGCACTCGATTTGAAGTTTCCATGTTTTTATTTTCTCTCTCTCTCTCTCTCTTCTCTGTCGTGATATTGCGTGATTGTACGATTCTTAATCTTCTGAATAGAGGAGTTCTTTAGTGAACCACTTTTCACCGCGAAAAACTACAATCGGGGGAAAAATGTAAACAATTTCTTTTACAATTTTATGTAGTTTTGGCAAACAAAAAGCTCAATTTCGTTTAATTATAACATGGACATTAAAACTGAATTCAACTCTGTATATTATACCACGGAAAAACAAGAACAACACTAAACAACCGACCGCAAAAACACTTTGAATAGTTTCTTAATTTGTAGCAAAGTTTTGCAAAAAACATGCATTTAATGTATGCAATATGTGTTCAGGATTGTATATATATTCGGAGGTGGTGGTTGTATTCAATACGTCTTTCGCAACAGGAAAAAAACTGCATTTACGTTCGTTCCTATTTTTCGCTCGTTTTCCTTATACCCATCTGGCATTGAACATGTTTTCCTGTAAAATAAATGGAGTTTTGTGGTTAATATTATATATGCATTCAATTGATGTGAAAGTGTTCAGCAGATTAGTGTGAATTCTTTTAAAAGTAGTTTATTTATCTTTCCATTGTTCATGTACTATATATACTATATACTCAGTGTAGACAGTAAGTTTTGTTCCCCTTTGTGTTGAAAGAAAATGAAGGAGACAGATACGCGTCTGGTTCTTTTTTTTCTGAACAAATTCCTTTGAAGTGAAATTTGTTGGAAATTCAGATTTTTATCGTATCAAACAGAGAATCGATCGGTTTAAAAATGGTCTTTTAATGAGAGCAATTCGATAGATTGTTCCAAATCGCTCTTGTATTCTTTAGTTTGTCATATGAACACTGTCGTTCAACGAATTGCAATGATAAAAAAAAAGTTGCCTAAAATATACGTTCAAGGCAGCTCCTATTTTCAAGAATTAAATGTCTTGCAAGATGCCGAAAACTCTAAAAAATTCATAGAATCCTCTCTTTTTTAAGAATTTTCGAAAACATTCAAGAAAATTCAAGAACTTCGGGAATTTTAATTCTCGAAAGTAGGCCCTGGTTCCAAATACACCTACGACGAAGTAAAAAAAATGAATTTGAATTGGGGAAAATGTTATTCCTCTTCTGTTTGAGGGTAACATAAATATATCGAAATTACTTCAGCTCGAGTAGGTGCACAAGTACATATAGGTATATATGGGTGTATCTTTGAAGAAATTTATTGTAAATAGATTATTCGGGTACAAATTGAAAGATTTTATGAACAACATAACATACATTAGAACACATTTTGGATGTAAGTACTTGAATTGTAATATTATCTCTAAAAAGCTTTTCGCAAATTCAATTCAAAGAATTTTTTTTCCATGCTACAGATTTCCAGACAAGTAACAGACGATATTGTTTTCATTTTAAAATGGTAATACATGATGGCTATGATGTGCTGTGATTCAGTCTGAGCTTAATAACTCTGAAGGATCGCATTATTTTGCATCATAATGTAAACGACCTGATACGGTTTTTTTGGCTTACCAAGCTGATATTTGCTGAAAGAAAAACTGAAAATGCGATTTACATTTTATGTGGTATATGCTTGGTCAGCAGGAACATTTTAGAACAATGAAATTTTATGTGAACGAAATGATAGATTTGAACAGTTCATTGACATTACGGACGTAGCAATGCTTCAATATTCTCAGCCATTCAAGCACCATGAAAAATTGGAAGGTCAAATCCAACCGTAGAAAGCCTTTCACCTTAATCTAACAATGAAATTTCTTAAATTTTCTTCACCGCAAGCAAAGCAGCATTGCTAAGACACCCCTTTGAAGTCCTAGCATAATGCGATCACTTATTTGGCTTAAATTTCATGTGACTGGCCCGATTGACGATGAAAACATTCAATATTAATACAATAAAGGCTGAAATATGATGCCTTGTTTTGCTCTATCTATATATTATATTGAACCGCAGGCGTCTGAATGGCACAATGGATAAGAAATGAGGATATGACACACCCGATTGGCTGCTCAAAGTGTAATCAGACCAGAAACAGTATATGGCATTACGGATTGTGTGTGATAATAAAGTTATCATCTTGGAGAACAATTCACCACGTGTATATAAATTGTATTCATCACCAGCAAATAGAATACGATTTAGAGAGAGTAGCAGTAAATGCTTGATTACCATCTACCCTTTTTTGTTTATGCAAATTACGATTTTCCCTAACGCAATTGATTTAATTTTTGTTTTATTGCAAATTCGCGCTCTCTCTCTCTCTCTCTTTACGAAATAAAATACGGAAAAACCGACACATAATCCCTATTTTGAATCGTATAAACAACAAAATAATTGTCATAAACCAAAGCCAAAAAATAATTAAATAAAAAAATTTATTTCGACTCATTTTGTTGAGCCTGGTGTTCGAATTTTTGCATTTCAGTTAATTTACATAATTGCTTTCAATTAAGTGTGAAACACCAGGAACGAGTGTGAGAGAGTGAGAGAAAAAAACAACAGCAAACTCTCCTCGTAATACAATAAACGAGTGTAGGCAACGACATTTAAATGAACTCAAACGAATTAAACAAAAAAAAAATATATTTATTTAAAGTGTCTGGGCATGGCGCGGACTTGAAACATGCTGAATTTTTGCTTAATTTTAAACAACAAAAATTGGTATGACTTTCTCTCTGCACTGTTTCAAATGTCTAACCAACACTTTGGTATGCATGGTGCGTTAGCGATACAACTTACTATTTATACAATAAAATCTACACAGCATTTACAAACAGATGTAGGGGCGTTTTGATGTGCCATAATAAAACATTTTTTTTTGGAACAAGAATATCGCTTGAAGTTAAAGGAAGAAGAAAACAAAATGTAGAAAAGAAGTAAAATTGGAAACCTTTTGCATTTTATTTGGATGAAATGATAACATAAATTACCAACTGTTAACATGATACTTTATTTTTCTGTGTTGTTGATTTTTTTTTTATTCTTGATATGGCTTTAGTTCAAGGGTTTCATTTCTCCCTCAAGTTATGTTGCATGTTTTCGAATTATAACTCAAGACATTTTTGAAAGAGAAAACATATATAGGAAAAGGTTCGCGTTTAAAAATAAGAGAAAATAAAACACAATAATTAAATCAAATTTCGTGTATTTACGTTAATCGTAAAATGTGATTTGTTTTCATTGTGTACGGGTTTTATTGGTGCTTATGTTTGTTTTCTTTATTTAATGAAGGCCAATCAGCTAATATTATAAAAGAAAGAAATGAAATAAACAATTTGAGGGATTCTTTTGAAAAACAGCCTACCGAAATCGGACGCATTTTCCAGTGGACCTTTTTATATGTGCCTAGAAAGGACTTCGACCCTAGAACCCAAAACCACTTTCAAAAAAATTCTTCGAAGTTTTTGTGACTGGTGAAAGGTGATCAAAAACCGAAAACTTGCACTTTTCTTACCAAAATTTCTCCGGGTACACGAGCCGTACATGGTCTTGTGGGGTGTCATTAGAAAGGTAATCACATGTACTATTGAGCCGAATAGAGACTCATTGGTTTTAAAATTAATCCACACTGAACAGTACCGGACTGGCTCGAAAAAGCCCATCGGGGGCTCCATGCAACTCAATTTAAAAAGCCCACAAATTAAAAATTCTCATACAAAAATCCAAAAGGCCCATCGGGAATTCCCCGAATTCACCATATGGCCAGTCCGGGCCTGACACTGAAATATGTGCAGTTGAAGTTTTCCACAGAAAACTTGCACTTTTCTTACCAATATTTCTCCAGTTACACGAGCCGTACATGGTGGTGTGGGGTATCATTTGAAAGGTAATTTTATGTGCTTTTGGGCAGGGGCTATTAAGTTGAATTAATTTGCCGAAATTCGCCAAAATTCGCCAAAATTCGTCGAAATTCGCCGAAATTCTCCCAAATTAAAAAATTCAAATTTTGAAAATTTTCTTCCAAATTTATGTTTTTTGAAATATTTTGCTAGTTTTGTGATATAGCATAACAGAAATATGCAAGAATCTACCAAATTCACAAATATATGTAAAATTCACAAAATTAGGACATTTTTCATCGTTTTTCCAAAAAAAAGCCATCATGGCTTCCCGGTTAAAAATAGATTTCTGGAATGTCTTGGCCAAAAATATGTAACTAAGTTCTAAGATTCTTTGAAATTTCTTAAAATCATGTATAAATTCACAAAAAATCGCCAAAATTCGTCAAAATTCGCCAAAATTCGTCAAGTTCTCCAAATTCGCCAAAATTTGCTGAAAATTCAACTAAATAGCCCCTGCTTTTGGGCCAAATAGGGTCTTATGGGGTTTGGATGCGCTGAAATATGAGGAGTTGAAATGTTTAAGTGCCCATATTTCATCGCATATGCATCCGAACCCCATAAGACCCTATTTGGCCCAAAAGCACATAAAATTACCTTTCAAATGATACCCCACACCACCATGTACGGCTCGTGTAACTGGAGAAATATTGGTAAGAAAAGTGCAAGTTTTCTGTTGAAAACTTCAACTGCACATATTTCAGTGAGGATTAATTTTAAAACCAATGAGTCTCTATTCGGCTCAATAGTACATGTGATTACCTTTCTAATGACATCCCACACGACCCTGTACGGCTTGTGTACCTGGAGAAATTTTGGTAAGAAAAGTGCAAATTTTCGGCTTTCGATCACCTTTCACCAGCCATAAAAGCTTCGAAGAATTTTTTTGAGAGTGGTTTTGGCTTCTAGGGTCGAAGTCCTTTCTAGGTACCTATAAAAAGTTCCACTAGAAAACACGCCCGATTTCGGTAGGCTGTTTTTCAAAAGAATCCCTCTTTCGGTTTGGCAGGATTCGCCAACATCAAAGCAGAAGCCTTTTTATTTTGATTCATTAGGCATACTGAATGAAGGGTGAACACATATAACACTCAGCCCTAAGTTGAAACTTAAAAAAAAAGAACAAGCAAAAACATGCCCCATAACACAGATTTTAGTAAATTAATTTCATGTCGTCCAATTCAACCACTCTACGGGTGAATATTAAATTATGTCCTGGATTACCGAAAATGCCACTTGAGGTTTTAAGCTTGACCGTACATTTGTAAGGTTCATTTAACCTAGGCAACTTTGTCTCTTTTATTCACCGAGAGAACGATTCGAACAGGGAATTACCTTCGACGTTATAACCCAGCCACAAAAAGAAGAATCTTTCTGGTCTCGGCTTAATATAACAATCTTGTATATTTTATGTCTGCAAGGATTTTAAAACAAATTTAGGGAAAATTGTTGGAAACATTAAAAGTTATTCGTCGCATTTGATTCAACTGTTGTACTTCACTGTCGGTTATATTGTTCGCTCGACATGTGTACATAAAATGGTTTACTATTTTATATACATTTGTGGAGCACATTTTCAGATATGGTTACGGAAAGCTTTCAATATGGAATAGCACATGACGTAAAAATGTAACACACGCTTTGAGCGTATAAAAGTGTTGAACTTTAAATGCATTTTACATTCATAAAACTTTTCAAATACCTGTTATGCGAGATAAAATGATTTACAAAATTGTTAGCTACCAGCTACCAACGATAGTTTAGGATTTTTAAATGTTTTTTTGTCTATGTATATAATAGTTGGTTAAGTGTGTAGTTGTTATGATTTAAGAGCAATTAAAATGTTGTTTTTTTTTTGGAAAATAATTGGTCTCACATTCACTTGAAATTCATTCATATAATAGGAATCCTATTCAAAGACAGACAACTTCACACTACTGAGAACACCAAAGAACGTCACTACGTCGTCGATAGCCCCGTACGAATCCTGGTATACCTAGTGTACTAAAAAAAAATTGCACGACTGACGAGGCTCTCCGGTAAAATGATTCTCTTTCAAAAGCTCTTTTTCCTGATTACCAACATCAATAGAACTTTTCCTATTGCATTCTAAAAAAACTTTTTTTTTAGCAGATGAGAAGTTTTCAGCACATGTCGGATACAAGGCCTGTAATCGAAATCCTTAAAATCCATTTAGCGTAAGTTATGAACGTTTTGTTTATAGTGCGCTGGAAATGATCTCTGTTTTTTTTTTGTAGAAACTGTCGTGAATTTTAGCAAAACAACTCATCAAATTACACTTTATCGACCATATCATTAAACTTATTCCTGAGGCAAGCTTTCTGTCCTCCTTGCCGCTCGAAATTTCGAGCGATACAAAGTATACATTAGACCTAACAGCCACTGATTGTTCGTGAAGTACTGAATCTTTGTAACAGAAATATCTAACTGTTGCCCTTATTTACCTCCCTTCGTTTCATTTTGAAAATATTATTAAATTGCATTCCGCACTAGGAATGATAAATATTGAGCGAATTGTATACGAATTCGAAAGTTAACCATTCAACAATCGTTGGATATGAAATTGAAATTGACAGTTATATTGCAGACACGGACTAGAAATAATACAAAAATATCGTAAAATCTGCATGCAATATTTATCGTAGCATTTGATTTCTTCCGTTTTTCTCATTCATATTGAGGGTTGAGAGTTACAGTATATACACGTATATACGTATATATGAAGAAGGTCTTAATGAAATTGCAATGAGTGGGAATGGTTTTTTAATCTTTATCGTTTTCGACAACTCCTGGCGGTTCAAATAGGGATGGGAGGCGTTCAAAATTATCGATAATATCAATCGAAAGAAATTATCGATAATCGATTAATCATATCGTTATCGATAATTTAATAATTATCGATAATTATCAAAATATCGAAATTCGATAATTATCAAAATATCGCTATTTTGATATTTATATGAAAATTCATGATAATATACCGATATATCGGAATATATCGATAAATATCGGATTTTCGGACCGAAATATCGATATATCGAATTATCGATATCTTGATAATTATCAAAATATCAATAATTATCGATTATCGATATTTTTTTTGATAATTTTCGATAAAAAAAGTCGATAATTATCGATTATCGATAATCGATAATTATCGATAATCATTTTCATTATCGCCCATGCCTAGGTTCAAACTCATCGACCACTTATCAGGGCCTGTTTTTGGAAAATTGATTTGTTAAAATCATGGACATTCTGGATATTTTTAACAAATTTTTAACAAAAAAAGACAATTGAAACGATCTTTAGACTACGCTGACAAGTGTAGAGTTGTGCGCGCAGAGACTCAAGATTCATTCAGACTGTATCTGCCATCGGCGCATGGCCATGTTTCATTAGTTCTGCGTTACGACATTAACTGGC
The DNA here is from genome assembly GCF_014529535.1 of Bradysia coprophila. NCBI lineage: Eukaryota > Metazoa > Arthropoda > Insecta > Diptera > Sciaridae > Bradysia > Bradysia coprophila. The sequence continues at coordinate 4,954,917 of NW_023503295.1, read as the reverse complement.
CAATCAGAGACGATGAAAATATATTGCAAAAGTGAAGGTGAATTCACTGTAGACGCGTTTTTTTTTTAAACCGCAGAACGTGGCAACGTAAAAAGTTAATTTTAAAAAGTCTTTCGAATTTTCGCGAATATAGCGAAAAAATCGAAAATTCGTAACCATTACAAAAAACTTGTAATGTTTATACCAATCCGAGCTGGTAAATAATGTTTCCAATGACATTGGACAACAAAAATGGCAAAAAACCGAAAATTCGTAAACATCAGAGAAAATGTGTTGTTATTACCAATTCCAGTTCATAAAACAAAATTACAAGAAGAAACTTAAAAATAGGTAACCGTTGCTAAACAGTAAACTAGTAACGTCACGAATCTGAAACAACAACTGACTTTTTCGTACTTTATACTAAAAAACTGTTGATTTATGATTTACCAATTACAGACCCAAATCAACAGTGTTGATTTGGTAACTCAACATTTTCAGTGTAGAGAGTAGGTAGACACCGCCAGTGAAACTATAATTAGTCAGTTTTGTAGGCTTACGACTACCCGGTAGTTTTTAAGACACGTTTCTTTAGGCTCAGTTGATTCATTCTAACTTTTAGATTTAACTAGGTCCCACCTGTTGGGCGGGTCGGGTCCCTTGACTGATAATTTTTCCAAAATAATTAACCAATTATATTACACTATTATAAATATCTTAATTTATTTTAACTGATTTTTTCATCTCATATCAGATTAATCGTCCACAACGTGACAAAGAAGCGCATCCGATAAAGACACAATGAAATTCTATTGTGTTTTAAAGCCTTTTTCAGTGATCACATTTTCATTGAAAGAACGTTCGTGCCTATTTTTCAAATATACGTTGGCTCTCATCGTAATTTTACGAGTGTAAAAATCTTACCAAATCAAAATGACATTTGACACCGCCAAAATTAACTGCTTTATTTTTTTCTATTACTCTGCTTGATACTTTGCCGCAAACTGCTCGCTCGTCCGAGCTGTCTAATATTGCAATACGATACCGCAACTCGTGTGAATTACGACCCTCGCTTCGCTCGGGCCGCAAACTTCACACTCGTCAGAGTTGTCTAATATTAGGTTTGGTCTAATCGCAAACTTCTCGCTTGTCCGAGCTGTCTAATATTGCAATACAATACCGAAACTCGTGTGAATTACGACCCTCGCTTCGCTCGGGCCGCAAACTTCACACTCGTGAGTTGTCTAATATTAGGTTTGGTCTAATCGCAAACTTCTCGCAAGGCCGAGCTGTCTAATATTGCAATATGATACCGCAACTCGTTTGAATTACGACCCTCGCTTCGCTCGGGCCGTAAGCTTCACACTCGTCGAAGTTGCCTAATGTTAGAATTGCTTGACTTTTGTAATACTATATACTCACTGTATAGATATATGATGCTTGTTAATTATCAAATATAAAAATCAACTATCAATTATCAAATACCAATAATCGAATATCAATGATATTGTTCATTTATTACATTGCATTTCTATTTTTTGGGGTAACTTCCGAAGCGTTGATCACACATAGCTTATCGTCGAACTTAACCTTCCAAATGTCAGATGTATAATTTTAGAACCAAAATTTTTCACTATTTTCTGCCAGTCAAGGGAATAAGACATTAAATTATCAATTGTCAACAGAGTAAAATCCTGTTTTTCTGGAATAGTTTCCAGATACTTAGGCCCACATGACCTATCTTCCAACTATCATTGTGTGGTTACAAACATTTCAGTGAAGGGAATTATCAATTACCAATAATTATCAATTATCAATTATCAATTATAAGCAGCGTAAAAAGAATTCTTCTGGAATAGCTTTCAGATCCTTAGGCCCGACATGGCCCATCTTTGAATTCCATTCCTCGTCGATTAAAACAAATTTTATTAAAATCGGTTAAGAATGACTCAAGTCATCTCAAGTCGTGACAAATAGATTACAAACAATTACGTTTCTCATAACATTTCATAAAATGTCACAACACATTAAATTATCAATATTAATTTTCAATTAACATGTATTATCAATTATCAACAGAGTAAAATCCTGTTTTTCTGGAATAGTTTCCAGAACCTTATCGCGACATGGCCCATCTTTGAAATTAACCTCAGGAATCCCATTCCTCGTCGATTAAAAAAAAATCATAAAAATCGGCTATGAATTAATCAAGTTATCGTGATTACAAAAAAAATAGGTTACAAACAATTACGTTTTCCTTCACATTTCATACATTGTTAGGTTACAAACATTTTATGGTATTTTCTGGCGTAAGACCCTTGACTTTCAGCCAAGGGAACAATATTATTGTTACCAATTATCAGTTATTACAGTTACATTTTATATAATAATATCACCACAACACATTAAATTATCAAAATATCAATTATCAGCACTGTATTATCAATTACAATTATCAACAATTAAAATTATCAATAAAATCATGTTTTTCTGGAATAGTTTCCAGAACCTTATCCCGACATGGCTCATCTTCGAACTTAACCTCAGGAATTTCATTCCTCGTCGATTTAAAAAAAAATCATCAAAATCGGTTAAGAATTACTCAAGTTATCGTCGTCACAAAAAAAAAATATTTCAAACATTTAAAGTTTTGATAATTTTTCATACACTGTATGGTTACTAACATTTTAGGGTATTTTCTGGCATAAGACCCTTGACTTTCAGTCAAGGGAATAAGATTTTCTTGGTTGCTAAATTGATTCATTTTAGGCGCTTGGCTCGACGAAGCACGGTAACTTCCGAGTAGACGTGCCCTCGATTCATACAAAGGATCACTTTTGCACTGCAAGAGGATTCTTTAGAGCCACAGGAAGACAAAACAGTAGTGCCAATATAAATTAATTCGGTTTGATTTGGATTAAGGTTGAAAAGTGTACCTTTGATAAAAGCTCTATCCGTGATTAAGAACATTGTATTTGTTCGAAAATTGACGAACTCTCTCGATTTAAACTCACTAATATGGGGAATGGGGGAAACACCGACCGAAACAACTATCTTTTATCCTGTTTCAGTGCTAACGTTAACATTAATTTACAGGGTACACACATTGACAACAAGCAAAATTGCAAGTAAAATATGGCGAACGGTAACGAATGATGACAGGTGACAAGTGTAAAAGAAGTAGGAAAATTCAGAAAAATTCTGAGAACAATTACTTCTCGAACAGAGACTCTGGCTCAAAGCAATTCATGCCTTGCCTGTAAATTGAAACTTCAGTGAACGTAAAATAATAAAAGAAAGAAGACGATCTGCAATGGACTCCTTTATAGTTTCAATTAAACTTTTCATTTTACTAAGAAGTGCCTCAATCCCGTTGCTTTCATATTTATACATTGAAAATGAGCAAACAAAAATACAGTTAGTGTAACATAGTGCGAAAATTTCTGTAAAATTTTATTAATTAAAAGTTATTTGGTTGGAAGTGATTAAAAATTCATAGTACAAAGCCTCACTGATTTTATCAATCTAAAAATTAATTACAAACACAGCCATTTCAACATAAATTACATTATTAAAAACATAGGTCACACAGCTGAGGTACGCAAAACCATAGTGTACATTTCGACCTCATGTCTAACTCCGAGAACCACATGAAATTTTACACTTTCATGAAATGTGTTGTGAATTTTGACAGTTGTGACATTGTATAATTATTTATTTAGTTTCGTTGCAACATGTTAACTTGATAGTTTGTGCGATTTTAATGGTCACCGAAAATCAAAACTCAATTAAAAGCTAAAATGCCTTGACATATAAGCAATTGTTTCAGATAGATGCAATGACATCTCAAATACGCAGTAACAGTCATTCAAACCAAATGATTCATGAAAATTGTTCCGTAACTTTACGTATACCTTTTCCACATGAAAAAGTGTATGTTTCCCTCAAAAGGACTCCAAAGACGATGTTAAAGACGAAAGAGATAGAAAGAAAAAATCATCAAATAAAATCGCATTTTATTAATTTGGTTTGAGAAAGTAGACTTTTCTACTTCCATTTTAAGTATTATTATACAATATTACATAGATATTTACTTACAAATCAGGTTCAACCGAGGTACATGATTTCTTCTTACCGTACATTTACCTTCAGAATTTTTCATGTTTCATTTTTTTTTATTAAAAAAAGGAGATGGCAAAAGAAATAATTTTTTTATCAAAAGTATTAACGCTCGAAGAAATATCATTAAAATTTAGAAATGCATGGTTTAACCGAAGAATTTTTCTCTTCCCATTTTCCTTTCTTGTGGAAATCAAAAGAAACTTTTTTTTATAAGTTTTTATTGTCGCAATTGCAGAAATTGTTGGTTATATCGTTCTTGTTTCAAAGTATAGCGAACCCTTGAATATGATACTGTTGTGATCTATTACTGTAGTTTTAGATTCATTTGTCCAGTATAGTCTAAGCTAGTTTTTCGTATAAAAAAGATGATAACCTAATACGTCTGTAAAAGAGTTTATACCAAACATTGTGTTGGAATATGCAATTTATATATTCATCTAGTGATCCTAAGGAAACTTAAATGTAAATTATAATCATGTTAGCTAATCATTCGTTCTGTTGCAGTCATTAAATAAACATCAAAATTATTCTTTCTTAACAATTCGTCTTTCACTGTGGGATATCTTTTGATCCAAGATCTGAGACTTCCAACAGGTTATGGGCCCAGAGATTGAAAGAATAACTTGTGAAAGTAAAATTCACGACTAAATTCAAGTTTTTTCGACGACAAACGGAGACACGAAAAAAAAAATTTCTATCGAAGAAATTTATGGGCAGTCGTCAAGGCAGCAGCAACGAATCAACAAAATTTCCAACGACGAACGGTGAAACGAAATAGATTTTCTTGCAAAGAAATGTATGGATAGTCGTTATGACATCAACATCAATTAAAGGAAAGTGTGAAGCGTTTCAAGGAGCGTTCAACACACGGACATTAAATAAATTGGTGACAGTAAAAGATCTAAACGAGATACAGAAATTAAAGCAGCAATTGGAAGACCGATTTTCATCATTTAAAGGTGGCGATGAAGAAAAGAAATCAGCTACGTATGAATTGGTCACAAGTTCTTCTCCAACGGCTGCATATTATCCTAAAATAATAAGGAGGATAAGAAAGTTAAAGGTATACGCCAGCAAAGATGGTATGGCAGTAAAGATTCCGGTGTGGATGACACATCAAGAAGCAAAATCTATAACAGGAATTCAGTTGAAACAACCAAATCCATTTGAGAAAAAGATGGAGATGAATCGGACGGTTATGTGGATTACGCTTATTAATGGTTGGAAGAGTTACATATTTGAGAAGGAGTAATATATAAATTGAGGAGGAGTGTTGGAATATGCAATTTATATATTCATCTAGTGATCCTAAGGAAACTTAAATGTAAATCATGTTAGCTAATCATTCGTTCTGTTGCAGTCATTAAATAAACATCAAAATTATTCTTTCTTAACAATTCGTCTTTCACTGTGTGTCAACATTAGACATGGAACAATATAATTAAAGCGCGTATATCGTAGATGGGTAAATGAACCGGAATAGCAATATACGCACTTTTGATGAATTGAGTATTGATAATGCAATCGATGCATTGTTTGCGTATTTCGTGGATTGAGGTATAATAACATCCGAATTGCAATCCACGCAATATGGAATAAATGCAACGCGTAAATTGTATTGTCATGCGAATTGTATTGAATTATATCGATTAAATTTAGTATAAATAGGGTTTTTTCAATGCAAATAAACCAGTTAATTTTTATCAGTCAACCGAGCTTGTTTAACTCAACTAACTCTTAGCTCAAGAGTTTCCAACGAATAATCAGAAAGATTTACACTGTGGGATATCTTTTGATCCAAGATCTGAGACTTCCAACACATTGAACTGCTACTTATTTCACTGCCGCAATTTGCATAAAAAACTAAGTTTCTTCTACGAATTATTTGAAGTCGCTTTTTCAGAGTTAAGTCTTTTGCGGCCATTTCAAAAATCATTTTTCAACAAACCTTAGTTTCATATGCAAATTGTTTGAAGTAACTTTTTCTGAGTTAAGTTTTTTGTGCGAATATTGGATTTGATAACGATTTTGAGTTAAGTTTTTGATGCACATTAATTGACCGAATTTTTTTGGGCTCGGTCTTATAAATTTTTTCCGCGAATTATTTTATGAAAAAGCTCAGTTGGATCAAACAAGGCAGTCAAACAAATAAAGCATCAATATCAATCGAATGTTTTATCGATATTCATCGAATTATCAGTCGATATTTATCGATTATCGATAAAACATTCGATTGATGTTGACTTTTTCAAAATATCGATAATCGAATGAATTGTTAATTGTAATAATAACAAATGAAAACCTTATGAACCGTGTGTGTCTGCAATATTTTCGCGATAAATGTAACATTATATCGATGCCCAGAGCACAAAATTCTTAGTTAATTTTCTCAACGCCTTCAAGATAAGTTTTGATGTGGTTGAGATGGTTGTTACGATTGTGTAGAAGATTGGTAGTTGAATTTATAATCGACATCTGTTCACCTGAACAGATTGCTTTCCGAAGATCCGATAATGTAATTTATAATCAATTGTATGCTAGACACAATTGATTTTAAATTACATTTTCTGAGTCGTCAGGGGCTACTATTTATATACAATGTACTGCTACTGTGTAGTGTTAAATATCAACGTTCTTTTTTAAAATACTCTCCTCCTGCTTGATATATGCTATACTTTTCACTTATAACGAGATTTTGAAAAAAGCTGAGAATCGTATAGAATGTATATTCATTAAGCAACATGTGTTCCGTGCACATACATTAAAATTAAATTAAGCTATGATTATGATTATTATTAAAGTAGAACGTTTAATCTGAGTAATAACAATAAACATGTGCTTCGGCCTCTAAGGGTGACCAATTATGCATGGTTGTGTACTTCAGTAAACTCGTTTGCTGTCCTCAATCCTCAATTTATGAGGGATTCTTTTCAATTTCGACTGACCGAAATCGGAGCTATTTTTTCCGGGACTTTTTTATATATGCCTAGTCAGGCCTTGGTGCCTAGGCCCCAAAACCAGTCTCAGATATTTTTGATCTTCCATACCTGGCTCATTGTAAGTGGCCAAAAGTCGAAAAATGGGGTATCGTAGTCCGGATTTCATTTCCGTAAGGTGGCGAGGACACGGGCGTGTATGGGTTCGTTGGACAGCTGAGGTTAGGTACTCCCGGGGCAAATATTACCTTCAAAAAATTTGATGATAAACGGCCGAAAATTTGACTTCCACAAATTTTCTCAAAATCGATGGAACCTCGGAAAACTTTGACGATGGCTGTGACATCACTAATACAAATTTTTGATTAAATTATTATTCAGCCTCAGCTTTACAGCGATACGCATATTTAGTAGTTTGGCGGAGTGTAACACACATTCTTATCTATTACGTAGTCACGTGCCAAACTACTAAATATGGGTATCGGTGTGAATCTGGGGTCCTCCATATTCATAATAGGTAATAATTTAATCAAATAATTGCATTAGTGAGGTCACAGCTCTCATCAAAGTTCACGGAGGTTCCATCGATTCTGAGAAATTTTCCGGAAGTCATATTTTCGGCCGATTATCACCAAATTTTATGAAGTTAATATTTGCCCCAGGAGTACTTGTCCTCAGCTTTCCAACGAACCCATACACACCTGTGTCCTCGCCACCTTACGGAAATGAAATCCGGACTACGATACCCCATTTTTCGACTTTTGGCCACTTACAACCAGCCAGGTATGGAAAATCAAAAATATCTGAGACTGGTTTTGGGGCCTAGGCACCAAGGTCTAAGTAGATATATACAAAAAAGTCCCGAAAAAAATAGCGCCGATTTCCGTCAGTCGAAATTCAAAAGAATCCCTCACTACCTTTGTCACTGGCGTAAGATCAATGTTAGTATACCGATATGTCACTTCATACGATTTATGATTTGTTGCTTTTGCTCTTTGGAGAAAAGTCTTTTTTATCGCTCTAGTGCGAAAAACACATTGATTTTGCTATCCGAATGACACATGAAAAGTTGACATTTACGTAACAAATAACAAAATAAATATTTTACGAGTATTAGCAATAAATCTTTAATGCCGAAAAGTCGATTTGTTGAAAAATTAATTCCATTGTAAAAACTTTGAAAAGATTTTCTTGCGTTGACTAATATTTTCTTTCAGTTAGATTGCGGTTGAATAAAGCAGACAGGAATTACACGTAATTTGCAAATAATTACGTATATAACGTCATTACAACACAAAATTATTATTTGCCTAAGGTATTTTTTCTTCTTCTTACAAGAGGAAAAAAAACGTAAAGTTTTTAGACGGTATACAATATTTTGAAATTTGGCATGAAATATGAAAGTAATCTCGTTAAAATTTGTATTATTAAAACGGAAAAGAAGTCCGCTTAAAACGTAGATTCTGGGAAAAAAATAAAAACATTACAAGAGAATTAATGAGCAGAAAAATGAATGATTGCGGTTATTCAATGAAAATGAAGAGGCGATTGAAAATCATATCTAGGGCTCAAAAACGAATTGTTTTTAGGTCTGCGAAGATTTGATTTGTTTTTGTTTGTAGTTTTTGTTTACTTTGAATCGCAAAAGTAACGATACTCAGAGTTGTTGATCGCTTTGTAAAGATGATCAACTATTTGATATTTGGTTACCATGGTTACCACTGCAGTCAGATAGGTCATTGATTGGTAGTTCGTGATTATGCTAGGATGTTTAACTAAAAACAAATTTCCAATTTTCAGCATTTTCCCTCATTTTCATTAATTTTCCAAATTTTCCTAAAAGCATTTTTTTGTGAAAATTAAGGAAAATATGGGAAAATCAAAAAATAGCAACAAAGTCTAAAAGGTTTTTAGCCCCGTACGAAGTACTGCGGGCTTATAAGATTAATATGCCGTTTGTAACATGTTGAATTGGAAGCAGACGGTAAGGGCAAAGCATTTGTCTATGTTCATAGATAACGAATCCGCAATAAAAAAAATGTCCGTCTGTCCGTCTGTCCGTGACCCCTCTAGCTTGAGTAAATCACAACCTTTTTTCAAAATTCTTTTTTTCCCCGATTGGTATCGACAAAAGTAAGGTCAAGTTCGAAAATGGACATGGTAGCCCTTCCAGAGCTATGGCCCTATAGGTGTTTTTCAGTCTTTCGACTATATCTACCGAAATACGCACGCAATAGCTGCTTGTGATATATCAAATGAAAGGTATTGACGAGTAGAACAAAGTTGCTGAACATTTTTTTTGGGTAAGATGCAACGCGGGCTTGTTGGAAGGGCTCAAAGGTCGTTACTCGGCCCTAAGTGTTTTTTTGCACATAAATCGAGTAAATCTCATCCGATTTTTGCTAGTTTTTGTTTCATTTGAGAGATAATTGAATGCCGAATAGAATGATGGCGAAAAAAGTTTCAAATTTGGTCCCTTGGACTAAGGCCGCTACTCGGCCCTAAGTGTTTTTTGCACATAAATCGAGTAAATCTCATCCAATTTTGCTAGTTTTTGTTTCATTTCTGAGATAATTGAATGCCGAATAGAATGATGGCAAAAAAAGTTTTAAATTTGGGTCCTTGAACTAAGGCCGCTACTCGGCCCTAAGTGTTTTTTGCACATAAATCGAGTAAATATTATCCGATTTTGCTAATTTTTGTTTTATTTGAGAGGTAATTGAATACCCAATGGAAAGTTGGCAAAAAATTTTGGGTTTCTAAAACAATGTCGTAAATTGTTGGTTTTATTTGAGAGGTACTTCGTACGGGCTTTCGTAATTGCGCTATGCGCAATTTTAAAAATGAACACTTTCAGTAAATTTGACCATGCCCAACTTGACTTGCATTTTGGTAACAGACGCATTAGAGGGTTGTAGACGTATTAGGGTTCCGGGCGTATTACGGCTACGGACGTATTATGGTTACGGACGAAATAGGATTACGAGTCGTACGGGACTAAGTCGCAGCAAACGCTCCGACTGTTCTGATGCCTTGTTTTGTGATAGCTAGAAAATACCTTGACCTTCGATTTGTCTTGTTTTATTTCAATGAGGAACGCTCCTGCAGCTGGTTAACGTTGTAACGAATACGATTGATCTGTGTTGATCTAGCTATTCTCCTAATAATCATATGGCTCTGACGATTATCAACCGATAAATGGTATGTCAATATGAGCCCTGTAAAATATTTTGACCAAATGTGGTATATAGCTATTAACCTGTCACATATTCAATTAGTAATATTAACTAATCTGGATTTTATTTACCACTATTCATCTGTTATCGATAACGACGACAAAAATGATGACAAGCTCTGGGTAATGTGTTCATTTACATAGTAAAATGTATGTTTCAAAAATTGAAGTACAAGATTTGAAATCAACCGATTAAAAATACTTTGATCGATGGAAGTAATAGACCCGATAATAATACTGGTCATATGCTTCCCGTCTGTAAAAGGTTATGGTTTGACTTAGAATGATGTTTCAAGGTAAGTTTCATAATTCACCACATATCCGATGGATATTATCCATTTATCTAGTTAATTAAAACGAATTCTCAATTTAACTTTCCTATTAACAAATTATCAGTACAGATTAGCTCACATTTTGCCAGCAATTATGTATAATAATAAAGTTGGAGCAAAATCTCGTTTACATAAAAGTAAAGAATGAATAGTTGGCTGTTTCTGATTTATCACATGAAGCTTAAACTAATCGCACTACTTAACTTACATCACAAAAGTATCTTCATATTCAAGGAATGATGCACTCTTCCGTGAGCACCGTTACTCATTATTGTTGAAAAAGAGATTCTGCAGCGAATACTAATTATGCATCTCAAATTTCATGAAGTGTGAAGTGAGTAATATTATCTTACGCATCTGATTCTATTTACGAAAAGAAAAAGTTTACGCCCTGTCAGGATCTATTACTCATTCCGTTTCACAGTGATTATACATTTTTAATAGAACACACGTCTAAAGAATGTCGGCATAACAAAGAAGATTCTTTTTAACTTGACACACCGAGTAAGAGTTATATAGTAGTTACGAAGAAGAAACAACTTAAACAACCCCACATCCTCATTGAAATAAAAAAAAAACCTCTTTTTTTAAACAGGATGTAAACACGATGCATACAGTTTGAGAAGTGTATGTTTCTAAGCTTTTTCGCTTCTTTAAAGTACATCGTTACCAAAAGTATATTTATGGATGCAGCGGCAACGTTGCATGCAGATCTCAACAGAATGTTTTAGTTAGAACTTCAGTCATCATGTACATAATGTGACGACGTCATACTGTTTGTTGTATTTTTAGAGTCAAAACCATCTTCAGCAACATAATTGCGTTCGCTTTCTGTCTATATAATTTTAGTAGAGTTTTGAAAATGACATTTTTAAAATTTAAAATGCATAAACTTGGCTAGGAGCTTCACAACGCAATTTCCATATTTCCGTATCGGGGTACATCAAAACAATATACAAAATTTGCTCATTCATGCTTTTCGTTAGTTTTTTTTTTCTGGCGTATAAAAAGTATACTCTCCACACTTCAAAATGTAGCTGCTCGAAGCTCATATACATACAGATAGACAATACTCCCCGGTTCATATCAACTTTCATTGTTGGGATAACAAAACTTTTATCATCAAGTTTATTTCGAAGTTTTTTTTTTGTTCGCTTTTTTCAGCTTTTGTTCGTCGATTCGGGTTGATTTATGTTGATTTAATCTGTGTTCGTAGGGGAGTTTAGACATTTTTTAATATAAAACTGATAAAAAAAAACACCAAAATTTGTTTAGAATTTGCTGTTTTGTTTTTGGTTCTTGTATTTTTACATATAAATGTAATAATGTTGCATATCTAAAGTCGTAAATTTTTATTTATTATCATGTGGGGATTTTGATTCCGGAGTTGTGTCAGTTAAGAGCAGTATGTTTTTCGTTTCCTTCAGAATACATTTTGCTAATTTTTTTTTGTTTCCCTGTGTGTGCGTCCTTGTTTAATCTGTATATTTACAACGGGGATTTACATTACGTTAAATCTAGTGTCATCTGCCCATAAAGCTTTTGATCCGGTTTTGTGAACCATTTTTTTTTTGCATTTGTTGGTTTATTGATGGCCATTTTTAAGTGGAAGAAAATTTGTTTGATAAAGAGCGGAACCTATTTCTGTAAATACATTTTACCATATTTTTCAGAATTTTCCCAAAATTTAGGAAAATTAAGGAAAATCTAGGAAAATGTTGGAAAATTCAAGAAAACATGGGAAAATGTTTTCTCAAAAATTACTAAGCCAAATGTATCGAAGTGTCGTATTTTCCGAAACTGCAAAGAGCGGAACCTATTTCTGGAAATACATTTTACCATATTTTTCAGAATTTTCCCAAAATTTAGGAAAATAAAGGAAAATCTAGGAAAATGTTGGAAAATTCAAGAAAACATGGGAAAATGTTTTCTCAAAAATTACTAAGCCAAATGTATCGAAGTGTCGTATTTTCCGAAACGCAAAGAGCGGAACCTATTTCTGTAAATACATTTTACCATATTTTTCAGAATTTTCCCAAAATTTAGGAAAATTAAGGAAAATCTAGGAAAATGTTGGAAAATTCAAGAAAACATGGGAAAATGTTTTCTCAAAAATTACTAAGCCAAATGTATCGAAGTGTCGTATTTTCCGAAACTGCAAAGAGCGGAACCTATTTCTGGAAATACATTTTACCATATTTTTCAGAATTTTCCCAAAATTTAGGAAAATAAAGGAAAATCTAGGAAAATGTTGGAAAATTCAAGAAAACATGGGAAAATGTTTTCTCAAAAATTACTAAGCCAAATGTATCGAAGTGTCGTATTTTCCGAAACTGCAAAGAGCGGAACCTATTTCTGTAAATACATTTTACCATATTTTTCAGAATTTTCCCAAAATTTAGGAAAATTAAGGAAAATCTAGGAAAATGTTGGAAAATTCAAGAAAATTCAAAAATTACTAAGCCAAATGTATCGAAGTGTCGTATTTTCCGAAACTGCAAAAATATATTTCTCTATCCGTGTGAACACATGTTGTTCCTAACTTCCGGCTCGAACCGGAAACCTCTTATTCGCTAAAAAAAAACCACTTAGCGTCATGAAAATAACTTTTCTGCACCAGAATGCACCAGTCGAGTTTCTATATAAAAACCAACAAAATCAACCAACCATCACTTATATCTCACTCAAAAAGCTGTTAGACGATTCAGTGTCGGTCGATTGAAGGGCATTGCATAAAGTGCACTGACCATATGATGAAAAATCGTGATTTTTCTAGCTCACTTCAAATATGCGTATTAGAATTGTAAAGTATCGATCATTCGGAACAAGAAAACCGAAAAACAACAACAAAAAAGGCAAACAAAATGCAGTACATACATTCGAACCACAACCACAACACAGCCACTAAATCCATCAAGTTCAATAACATTAAAAATTTCATGCTATCCATACTGTTGTTGCCACTAAAAACAAAAACCGTCCAAAGAACTCGATGCTTCTAGTTGAAGGGGTATTTATAGTGTAAGCCACATTGCTGAGAATGGTGCTTTGCAGGATGTATCTTCATAGATTTGGTATTTCATATATATACATATACTATACACTGCACACACATATACACTTCCATGTAAGCCATAATATGCATTTTTCCTCCATCGTTTATTATTCAGCCGCAGAAGCAATTTATTTTGAATGTTACTTTTTATTTGATTTTTCCAAAATGAATTTTTCTCCTTTTTTTTCTTCAACATATTTGTTGGAAAATAATAGCTTATGTTTGTAGCATAGCAAGTTGAATGCACTTTATGTGTATAATGCTAGTTGGAATTTTGTGAAAAGATTTTTATTTTTCTATCGTTTCATACGAATTATTTATCAATTTTTAATCGCATAATGTTGTGTCTGGTTTGTGTGCTGAACGGATAGAATTGGGTGTACTGTTTTAGTTGATCGTTGTTGTGTTTACGATCAAATCGGATATATGTTTGTCATGGCACATTTGAAGTGTTGTTTTGAAACCAAAGTCTCGACTTAATGAGTCAATAATAATCCAATTAGCACGACTTTTATGCGGTGGGAATTTTTTTTTATTTTTGATGCGTTTTATGGGAGTTCTAATGCCATCAGATATATTTATAGTAAGAAAATTTCATTTAGTGCTAACATCAAATGTTGCATGCACTCGTAACTTTTCATTAGACCCGTACGAAGTACTGGGGTCTTATAGGTTTACGCATACGTTTGTAACACGTCGAATTGGACTCCCTGAGTAAGGGGAAATCAGCAAGAAAAAAAATGTCCGTCTGTCCGTCCGTCCGTCCGTCTGTCTGTCTGCACGATAACTTGAGTAAAACGCATCCGATTTTGAAAATTCTTTTTTTCCCCGTTTGGTAATGTCAAAAGACAGGCTAAGTTCGAAAATGAGTGATTTTGGATCGACCCCTCCTGAGCTGGGGCCCAATAAGTGCTTTACGGTTTTTCGAAGATATCTCCGGACATTCAAACGTTACACTTGTAAGTGATACGTCAAATAAAAGGTATTTACAATACCGATCGACAAAAAAAAAGTTTATGGAAATCGGATGACCGACTCGTGAGTTAGACCCCTTGGTGTGAAACAGGCACAGGGCGGCAAGCAGTTTTTGCTTGTAGGTCGGCCAAATTTGAACATATTTCGTTCGTTTTAGCTTTATTAGATAGGTATTGACCGTACCAATCAGGGAAAAAAAAGTTTTTGAAATTATGTTCTCCGGAGCGTGAGCTAGGTCTCTTGGAGTGAGCTCTTATCTGGCTACTCGGCCGTACAGTGAACGTGGAGTATTTTGTCAATATCTCGAGTAAATTTTGACCGAATTTCATGAATTTTTTTTTGTTTGAAAGGTATTAACAAATGTAAAGCGTCGGTACTATTTCCGGTCTCCTAACAAAATGGCTGCCGGCGGCCATATTGGATTTTATTAAAAGTGATATAAAGTGGGGAAAATGATGCTTAGAGAGTTTCTGTTAACATGGAAATAATGTGTTAAGTGTGAGAGGTTTCAGGGATTCCATATATGGACATCTATATATACCTATATACAGCTATATTGAGCTATATACAGGCATATAGAGCTATATAATAGAATATATTTATCTGTGAAATGTTTATTTACAGTGAAATATAGGTAAATATAGCGGTATATAGCTGTTTAAATAGGAATTTATGAAATTTGACTTCGTACGGGGCTGTCTATATTGCCTCCGACAATTTAATTGTATATGATAACAAGGCAAAGAGT
Organism: Bradysia coprophila; assembly: GCF_014529535.1. NCBI lineage: Eukaryota > Metazoa > Arthropoda > Insecta > Diptera > Sciaridae > Bradysia > Bradysia coprophila. The sequence continues at coordinate 4,939,535 of NW_023503295.1, read as the reverse complement.
GGATAATGTAAGTGATTTAAAAGGAAGAATAGTTTTTCAGCAGAGAAGAAAATGAAGTAAGAGAAATGAAGAGTTTCACATTAAAGGCTTTTGATACGAATAGGTGTTTCGTACGGGTCGGCGTTAGCTATGTTTTTCTAAATCCAATATTAGATTTAGAAGATTTATGCAAAGTAAAATTCTATTTTTACCAAACGAAAATAAATCGTGTTTAAATGTACGGAAAAAAAACCACCCGGTTCTATGCACCACAACTTACTACACCCAGCACCAAGTTAAGTCAATAAATGTAGAATTATAAACCCTTGTGCCATATTATATACTCATCCTGGCTTTCAATGTTTTCAATGTTACAGAATTATTGCTTGTATTATGAAATGGAAATAAACGCCGCGACGCTGGTTTGTTCCATTTCTGGCACACAGTAATAAATTTTATAGTTGAGTTGACTGTGCGGAATGCAATTTGAAATCTAATCCATCTGAAAACATTTTGCCTCCGGAAGTAATTTCATTTAAATTTAATGTTTAGTTGAATGATCCGACGTACATTCTGTCTAATTTTACCCCTTTTTTTTAAATAATATTTTTTAGTCAATACATTGTTCTCTCTGCAATGTTACCAAGAATGGTAGCGGAATCGCAGTCTGTTAATATGCCCCTTATAGTGGCTAACATACTTCGTATTTCATCAAATCTATCCTATCCTACACTACCATCATAACAGATATGGTTCTGTGGCAACACTGCACACATTTGTCTCGCGCGCACTAAACGCACTCATTGTAAACTGTCATTTAGTTTTGACGTTTTCCAGAACGTTCATGATTTGTACATTTGACATTTAGATTGGTATATAAGAACGATTTATGTATCGGAGAGAAGCAGATCCATCTCAACTCTCATCGAGTTCAGATCTCAATAAATAAATAATTGAAATAATAATAATTGAAATGGTGACCCCGACGTGATATTTCACTATTTCACCATAGTTCTTTGCCGAACTACATCACGTGTAGTTCCTTCCAATTTTACATTTTGTTTCATCATTGGATACTTCAAATGGATGTCGCGATGATATCAATGAAATCGAGATACTCCAAACCTCAAATCAATTATACTTTTCGTATCGGTTGGTTAGTGTACGGCGCTAAGCATATACGTATTTCAGTATGGCTATAGATCATAGCGATCATCAGATCAGTTTCAATCTATCGTTTTCCGTTCTGATCTCGTCCGATTTTAAAGGTGCTTTGTCATTGTATTGATCTTAGTGTTTTCAACATACAATCCACTCATTCAGCAAATGTTCAGGTAGGACAATATAACAACTTTTTTGTCATCGAGTTTGTGCTTTTCGAAGAATTTCACCTCGTTGTAGAGGACATTCGCTATACGACACTGCTGAATAAAGGTTAAAGTTCGGCCTAAATACGGAGAACATAAATTCTAACAGAAAGTTAATAAGACCTTGCAGATGGTGGGTTTATTGCTGTTTGGGATGTATTTGTTAGCAACAATAATTTTGAAATAGGCGAATCTACAAGGAATTCACCTTTTAAAAGTGTAACTAAATTTTGTTTCATTTTGAATGTAAAAATTATGGAAACCATTTGACTAACCTTTTGTTCATTTGCATATTTACAATTTTCTAACCGAAAAATCACATTTAACTTTTGGGATATTATATTCAACCGGTAAAATAATTCAATACTACCGACTATCTGTCGGCATTGGGGTACTTTATTATTTATCGGTAATCTTTAATTTTCTATCGGTCACTTATTATCGAGGGGGAGACCCCAATTAACCAAATTCTTCCTTTCCGAAAATTCGGAGTTCCTTCGGAAACGAACAATAGCGACATCTATTGTTCGTTTTCCGAAGGAATTCCGAATTTTCGGAGAGGAAGAATTTGGTTAATTGGAATACGAGCGAATGGTGGGACAGTTAGGAGAACAATGAGCGAATAAAGGTGAATAATGAGCGATTAAAGGCGAATAATGAGCGAATAAAGGCGAATAATGGGGAAATAATAGGCGAATAATGGGCGAATGGTCGAACGGTGGGACAAGATTTTCCATTGTTGTTTCCCCCTAGCTTATTATCATCTATTGGTACTTCCTGATTTTTATCGGTAGTTTGTTATTATCCCTCCTTTCGATTTTTTATCTTCAAATGTATAAATATGACGCTGACAACGGGTCCACACTCATTTTCTGTTTCTGGTTTTACTTGAAGTTTGGATTTCTCCATATGTAAAACCCAAAAAAAAGGTTATATAGCGCAAAACCGAAAATGTGAAGGTTTTCAAAATTCCATGCTCGATGCTCGTATGATTTTTCTTGATTTTTTCTGATTTTTATCATATTTATTGCATTTTACTTATTTTACCTCCACTGAAAGTACTTACGCCAGAAAGTAGTGAAAAATGTTTAACGTTATTTCGTTGCGAGTAAGATAAGTAATTCTTTAACAATTTTGAAGAGGGTCAGCTCGAAGATGGGCTATGTACTACTAATGACTAAGTTTTCGATCACGTGCATTAAACAAGTAGGAAGATATCGGTCATTTATTATTTTTTATCGGTAGTATTCAATTAAAATATCGGTCGTTTATTAGCATCCTAAACTTTTCATGATTTTGGTTCATATATATTTACATATGTAAATGCAAGTATCCAGTTAGTTTAAATGCATTTCGCACGAAGGAAAAAGTTATTAAAACTTTTTGTACCAAAAAAAAAAAAAAACTGGAGAGAGTCATTATTATAATACTTAATGTCTTTCATCATTTTCATTGTCCATGCAACGCGATGCCAATGAATTTTCTACTCTATGTATTAAATAACAGCAGACATGTTATATAAATGGGTAACGACAATTGGTTGGGGTTAAAGTATCCATTCGGAACGAATAACGAATTATATAGTTACAATGTCAGATTCAGGGATAGAGTGCGCACGAAGTGCGCTCCTTTTCCATACCATACTGACAGTAAATCAGCACAGAACTTTGGTAGATTTTCCATGGGAGAAAATGATTAATGAAAGAAATTTTAGTTTTAACTGTTTCTTATATTTAACATTGGAAAATTTTAAAATTAAATTTTATATATTTTGTGAGATAGATGTTTATTCGTCCGTATATCCAACGAAATATCATGTGTTTGTTTATAAATAATTTTATCCTATATCCTTTGGGTATAACGTTAATAGAGCTACCGACTATATGACTCAACTGAAAACGTGTTCTGGAAATGTTATATGTTCGGTTTTGTTTCCACCTTTATCCTAAAAACCCAACACACATGTCGAGTCTATGATAAATTTTCAGATATTTATTTCAAAACAGCTTTAATATTACAATCGAGGCTCAATATATTTTATGGTTATTTTTCAGAATATTGAGTATACGACCTTTTCTGCTGGGTAACATAAGACGATGTGAGTGTCCTCCCGGCTCAGCCGAAAAGGCTTAAAAACGTGTGTGGGTAATATGTGTTTCCATAGTATTTGTTTAGAATATTTTGATTATTTGAAATAATAATTGAGATTGATTCACTGTTCGGCCGTCAATCAATAATGGAAATAGGTGTGAAGATAGAAAGACAGATTTTGTTGGGTGGTGGTGTCGATTTGCTAGATATGGAAAAAAGACAGAGATCTACGCGTTCGATCTGCTTTCAAATTCAAAATGCCGTTAAAAGCTAGTTTCAGCTCAAAAATCATTCAACCCAGTTGTAAGATCCGAAATTCTGTTTAAACAACAAAGTGCAGAGGATGATGTAACGGTCCCTAATGAAATGCGGTGACAATACCAACCAGAAATAAATCAATGGAAAAGAAAGGATACTCAGTCAATTGGAATGCGTAATTTTTGAATTAACTGTACTCTGAAGCAACTCTGATTCTCCCATTCAACGACTCGCTAATATTGGTCATCCATTTCAAATTGATTTTGAGCATTTTTTGTGCACAGTAATAGATATGAAACAGAAACAGATTCCAATTGTCTTTTCTTTTCCTTTCTTTTTTACAGATTGAATAAAACATTTTGGTTTGGGCAAGTATCTCGAATTTGTTCATTAAAGACGTATACTTATATGAAATACTTGGAGAATACTTTTTCTTGCTGAACAGAACATTAACAGACATTTCCAGATATTTTTATTGCTGCCTCGCTTTAATGATATTTTGCTTTGACGATTTGCATTTGCAAAGGAGGAGAAAAACTCAATTATATTCTTTTGTTTGTCTCAATTCGCTCTCTACATCTTTAGTATATTTTACAGAAGTATTTTCATTTTTTGCATCCACTTTTACAATAATTAAAATAAAACAACTAAATAATGTGCATTGGAATATCGTTAAAATATTTTTGCAGTATCGAATTATTTGCAAATTTCCATTTTAAAAGTGTTTGTCTTCTTCTCTCGGCTTTATTGCTATTAAATATCCTCAGCGTTAGCTACTGCCCCCTTAATTTGAGTCGACCTTGAAGTACTAACGGTTTCAAGTCTTTTGATTGAAAATTTCTTGTTTTAGCAAGCTTAAAAGCTTAGCATTTATCGGGGTGTATTTTTGGTAAAATATTTCCTTGAATTTTTCTAGATTTTCCAAAAAAGAGTCACTGACTTTCATGGATTGTTATACTTTTATGATATCGGGTTTACTGGACGAATGCTCACTAATGACTCATTAAACTTTCCATTTATGTATAAAGCTTATTTGAATGGAAAGCTCATTTTTGTTTTAAATTTTTAATTTTATTTATCGGCAAATATCTTTTAATTTGTCTAATTACTGTGGTCAATTAACTTAATTAATTTTATTGACGTAATATAAAACAGAAAAAACTATTTCTAATTGGCAAATACAAAATTTTGTAATTGTTTTAATTGTCATTATTGAAATTTACTAATTCATGGCGAGTATATTGAAGATCTATCAACACCTCACTGACCCATATGGGTAATTCCAGCTAATTTGTGACTGTTCGAAATATTTTCACCAATTGAAATGCGATTTCGGCAAACTTTTTTTTCCTTGAAAGCTGTTGACCAGACGCGTCGTTTAAGCCCCATATTACGTCGGTGGCCAAAAATCTCGGGGAGATACAACCATAAAAATGTATGCTTGTTTTCAGAATTTTTTTTGAAAATTCTAGTTTATTTCACGAAACCTGAAACGATTTCACTAAACTTTTTTTTTGCTGAAAGCTATTGACAAGACGCGTAGTTTGACACCAATATGAGGTTATTGTAAAATGCGGTCTCGGGGAGACATGACCAAAAAGTGTTTGTTTGTATTCGACATTCCGAGATATTCTCAATAAATCTCAAATGATTTTTGTAAATTTGTTTTCCTGTAGATGTGGACCATATAATTCCACAATTGCTTCAAATGACAAAAAATTAAATTTTTTGAAGATTTTTGGTTCATTCTGCTTCGAAGTAAGGTAAAATCACTTCGACCCAAACGTTGCCGAAATTACATTTTTTCATCGGTGTCATTCGAAAGCTACAGCATATGACTTCACGAGAAAAATAACTTTGAGTCAATCAGGTTAGTTGGGTGAGTAAAGTAGGTGACAACAGCTTCCCAGTGGTGATAAAAGTCATCCTCGAATTTTAACTGGTCGAGATTATCTCGAAAAATTTTGTAACCATTTTTTTAAACGGTTTTGAGCCGAAACAACATTTTCTGTGGGGTAACAACCACCAATTGTGAAAAAAAAAAAAAATTCTGGCTATTTATTACCTCCGAAAAATATCACTTTTTTAGACATATCTCCCCCAAATTCTGGGTTACCAACCTCATATTGGGCTTAAACTGCGCGTCTTGACCATAGCTCAGGGGCGCCGACTTCTAAGGACAAGCGAGGCTCGGGCACCACTACCCGAATGATGAGCACCACTACATCTTTCCAGTTTTACTTAAAAGAGCACCACTACTCCCAGATTCGCTTGTTGTATGAGCACCACTACTCCCAAACACAAGTCGGCGTCTCTGCCATAGCTTTCAGTTTACTGAAATCAGTTTTTATTTGGTGAAAATATTTCGAAAAGTCACAAACGTGTAACGCAACTAACCGCCGACTTTTGCGATCACACAAGTCAGACTTCGCAGGCTAAAAATTCCAATTCTTGTTGGTATGAAAGCACTGTGTCTCCTGAGTATTAGAAAATTTATAGACTTATTTGTTACCGCAAAACATAGCCAGCACAATTAACTTTATGACTCACAGATAACGAAATTTGTAACGCAACTAACCATGGAATTACCCATATATGCATTAACGATGGATATTTAGCGCCTATGACAAAATTCAATGGTTTATTTTTATGGTGTAGGTAAGGTATGAGTTGGTGTAGTTGGTAGTTTAACTCCGAAACGTGATTTCGGAGAGTCTTTGAGCATATTGATAGGGTAAAGAAGCAATTGCTTCCATCGAAAAAGTTATCTAGTCGCTACATGGAGAAATCTTTTGTTTTGCATGTGTTTCTTCATTCAGACATTTTTTTTTTGTTGATAAGATTGATAGTCAGTCAGAGACAGTCAGTCGGGGATTTAAAAAAAAGGCGCAACCGCTAAATGATAAATAGTCAGTAGGGAAACTAATTATTCCAAACGAAAAACCAAGCATTGAATCATGTAATCAACGTAAGAAGAATTGAATCGACTATACGGTTGGATCAAGGTTCAAGACAATTTATCTTACGTCCTATGTTCGGACAGTCAGTAGAAATTATGGTCGATGGGAGTCTAATTTCTATAGAATCAATGGAACAAACATTTATGGTCAACAGTTACTGTTCAAAGGAAAATTGGTAGTCAAGAAATAAAATCGATACCCACATTTGACAACTGTCAAGCAGTCAAAGTGGTGCCCATTCATACACAAAGTTTCCATGTCGTATTCCTGGACGAGCATCTGATCAAAGGAAATTGAAGAAAATACGAGATGACAGCCAAACACTTCAATTCGACGAAGTGTTTATCGGTACACTTAACGGGCATTGGGGCTAGGTCCCTCCATCTCAACAATTTCAGCGAAAAACTTTGATTGTATGATCAAACAATTCCTGGAAACCTACATCTCCCTCCGTCTATTAAAAAAAAAATTTAAGATAAAAAATTGAATCATTGAACTCATAATGCGTTAACACAAATATTGTTCTCGTTAAATAGAACGTGTGTTCTAGATATATGTGTGGGTGTATAATAATGTAGAAGACAGGCATACATTCTGGTATATTTTCCGACAGAATATCAAAATAGACATTTTACTAAAATATTTTAATATTTTTGCGAGCTATGAATAAAATGTTCTATACAAACATCTATATACACATACACTACATATATACCTATCATGGATATATAACATACTATCATTCTGGTTATACACAATTTGTTTTACAAATGACGATGTTTTATGTTTCCCAAAGAGATATGATGATGAAGGATAGGTGAATTTATTATGAATGGAAATGTAGTTGTTTCAAGCTCAGAAGAATAATTTTCAATTTTATAAAACCAAATAGAATGAGAAAATGGAAAACTAGGATATAATGTGCCTTGAGGGTACATTTTCGTTTTATACATGGGAAAGTATCTGGTTATTATATTCACTTTCGGTAGTTTTATATCAAAATAAATGTTTAATCTCGTTATTATCCGCTCTTTCTTCTACATACATGTGTAAAGGCACATCAACAATGTGGTTATAACAGACGACCGTATGTCGTCAGCCGATTCTTCTTCCTTCTGTAGTAATAAAAATATATTTGTCCGGTTATACATTAATATGCAACGCCATTATTTCGGGAACCATACCTGGCTAGCAAGATAATGTAGGGATAGCTAATATGGAGTCTGAAAAGCTTAAAAGATTTAAGATAATAATAAACCAAAAGCTTCCTATGCACTAAGTATCTTTCATACGAACGTGATTACTATTGAAGTCCACCAACACAATGGTATTCGCTTTTATTAACATAATGAATTTTAAAGTGAAAAAAAGGGAATTGAAAAGAGTTTTATAACGGACTGTGACGAGACTTTTGATCTCCCGTCAAGCATTACCGTCAGAAGTAATTGTAAAGCAAGTCAATGAAGCAGTGCTAAGCGCGATATCATATACATTGCGGTGAAAGTATAATTGAAGATGACAGTTAAGTTGTCATTACAATCTTAATGCAATTTTACTAGATGGATTGCAGAAATGCAAATTATCATAAGTAGTTGAACCTCTAAATTACGGAGAATGTGTCTGAAGATTTTCGATAGACTATTAGTCACACTCGACGAACAAGTAAAGAGACAACATTCAGCCGCCAAGTGAATATCATAATTTCAAGCTAAGTATGTGCCACAAAGTGTACGCAAAGTGTGTATGACATGCTTCATCACAGTTGTTGAACTAGAAATTGTAATTTATTCAGAGACTGAAGAGATCATAGATAAGCTCATTTTGAATTCATTAAAAAATGTGAAAGATTGCAGTGCTCAAGAGAAGGCTCATTGGTTGTATGGTATCGTTTTTTTTGTATTTAAAATTTGCAATGAAGTCTGTGCTTCGTTGTGGAAAATTGTTGAAATGCTGCTGCAGTGACATTGTGTGGCAGTAGGTGGAAGCGATAATATATGTAATTTTCATCGGTCCTTAAGTGTATATTTGTTTTGTGGGAGGAGTGAGAATAAAAATTGATCTTTTTAGTTAAGTTATACAAAAAGCACAGTTGACTCATAGTAAAGATGTGAACAGGAATTCTGATAGTACAGATCCCACTGAACTTCGAAATTTTTCTTCTTTTCAATAAATTTATAGACTAGTGTCCCTCAGCACTTTGAGTCTCTCAATTGAAAGCAATGTCCTATTATTACAAACCTCAAAATGACGAGGAAATTTAAAGACAAAATATTTGTTAAGAGGCCTCTTGTTCTAGTCAACTCAAACTTTCAACTTTTCCGAAAGGTTTTTAAATGAAAATTTTACTGGATTAAGAAGTATATTTAAACTGATCGTAAGAAAAACGGGAGTTTATAGCAAGAAAAATAGAATTTAATCGCAGCTAACTGTGAAATGAGTCAGATAACATTTGTACATCGCGTTCACCAAGATCTAGTACTTTGACTCAAAGTCTTTGAGATTGGTACATATCAAGCGGATGGTAACATTAAATCACAAGAAGTTTCTGAGATAATTTTGTTGGGTGTGCTTTCATACTATAGAAATATATAATTATAATTAAAACACTTTTTTTCGAACAGTTTTTGTTTTATTCCACAAATTAACGCCAAATTGATCAAATGATCATGGCTTATTATTGTGAATTTTAATTCGGTAAAATTCCGAATAAATCTGACAGAATTCCGAAAAAAATGTTTCAGAATTTATTGGAATCTTTCTCAGAATTCATCACAAACGTAAGATTGAAAAAAATATTTAATTTTTTATAGAAATTATTGAAAAATATTCTTGCCATCCCACTTATAAGAATCTTAGTAAAAATCCAATTAGAATGAATTAGAATGGTTCGGATATCCTTTTAGTCTCATTCAAATTACAGCTTTTAAAGTGAGATATAAACAGGGCTTATTATTGGGAATTTTAATTCCGAAATTCCGAAAATTCCGAAAAAATTCTGAAAATTCCGAAAAAATTCCGAAAATTCTGAAAAAATTCCGAAAAATCCGAAAAAAATCCGAAAATTCCGAAAAAATTCTGAAATTTCTGAAAATTCTGAAAAAATTCTGAAAATTCCGAAAAAATTCCGAAAATTTTGAAAATTCTGAAAATTCCGAACAAATTCCGAAAATTCTGAAAAAATTCTGAAAATTCCGAAAAAATTCCGAAAATTCCGAAAAAATTCCGAAAATTCTGAAAATTCTGAAAAAATTCCGAAAATTCCGAAAATTCCGAAAAAATTCTGAAATTTCTGAAAATTCTGAAAAAATTCTGAAAATTCCGAAAAAATTCCGAAATTCTGAAAAGATTCTGAAAATTCCGAAAAAATTCCGAAAATTCCGAAAAAATTCCGAAAATTCTGAAAAAAAATCTCAATAATAAGCCCTGGATATAAAATAAAGCAGACATTTTTCAGATATTCTGTTTACACTTTTGTTCTACAGAATAATAATCTTCATCAATTAAAAATAAATTATTTATACTTCTCACGGTCAATTTTAAATTAAACAGAAATCTATTACCACTGGAAATGTTTGCATTCAAACTAAACAATTGGAAGACCCGTCGGTGAAGGAAATTTTCATAATAATCAAAACCCATCAGCCTTATTTAAGCTTACGTTTTGTTTTTTGTAAAACAGTTTAAAAAAATTTGTTAAATCGAGATAACATTGAGATGCACCCTAATAAAATGAAACTCCATTTCTTCCTTCCTTCCTCTCTAATTTTATTGAGAATTAGTAAAAAGAAATTATGCAGCACACAAAATCATTTAGCTACAATTATGACAATGTTATCACAAATTTTTTTTTTAAATAAATTGTCACCACCATTTCCTTACGTACCATGAATATCAAATGGAATTATTCAAATTAGTATTTAATTATACGCGCCATGAAGCGTCCAGACAGCTGACATTGACATCATTATGGAAATATATTTCTTTAAATTCAAGACACGTGTACTTATCAAATCAGGTCAATTTAGATTCGATGCTGTATAATACCTACATCCAGAACGATGTAATACGTTGGCACTATGTGTGTGGGTGTGCATAATTTTGGTAATTTGTTCGATAAGAATTTCCGTTGAATTCATAGTAATTTGAAGCCAGAATATTCGCATATTATGGCCATTTACCGCAGAAGATACCAGGCGACCGCTTACTTAACACTGATTATTTCCCTTGAATTTTACAACGAATTCCTGTAAATTATTTAAGCTGTTGCCTTTCAAAAACAGCAATAAATTTACGAAACAAAAGTGAATGAATTTTCCATGAAAATTTGTCATGGATGAAATGAAATATAACTGGACGTTTATGTTGCGCCGTAATTTCCATGCGAATGAAAGTTCTAAAAGTTTTATTTTCTTTTAAGTTTGTAAAGTGGAGGATGATATTTCGGTTAACGAGAAACTGAAAAAGGGAAGGGAAATCATTTAACGCGATACACTTTTGGCTAAGAAAATGGTTTGCCATTTTGTTAAATCACGCAATTTTCCGTACGTAAACTTTCTTAAATTAATTGCTGGAAATGTACAAAGATTAGATAATTATAACGAGTAATTATTGCTGGAGGGAAAAATGGACGTAGGCCCCTCGTCAGGTATTCACCACATTGTCGATTTCTGAGAAAACCTAGACATAAAAATGGAAAGGTCAAACTATCCATTCGTTGTGTACTAAAGTTGGACTCGCTTCGTGTTCAGTTACAGTAAAACCATTCATTCCATCCAAACGCCCTTTATTAGGCTACGCAATACACACATTCATGCAAATAAATTTACCATTACGAATTTTACCTTCATTGATGCCGATTGTTGCTACACAAATGACTTTCAGTTATGGCTCATCGAATCCCAATGAATCGAAAAATTGACATAGCAACAAAAGGCGTCTTAGTAATTTCCATCTTCTTCTCTTTTTTCGTGCACATATGGGATGACATAAGCGAGTGGTGTTGTGATCAACACGAGTGCTAAGCGTATGTAACATACGAATGTAATTGAAAACAAAGTATTTCATCCAGAAATGCACAGCCAAAATAATCTGAAGCCTCTTCGCGCAACAAAAGCATCTTATGAATGTATATAATACTTACATTCCGATGAATGGTGTAGTATGTTATATGAATGAAAATGAAATGTTTTCATTTTTCCGTGCTACACACATATGTTATCATACAAATGGTATGGAATGGATACAAAGTTAATCGAAAATAATGTATGTTGTGTAGGTAGGAACGATATTCGAGAGCATATCGAAAATTGAAAACGAGTTTATGAGATATTTTTATGAAAATTGTAACATTTTTCAATGAGTTTTCTTATCCAGTGATACGTATGTATGGATATGAATGTGTGTGTATGTGTGTGCATGTATTCACGGGTGAAAGCCTATCTTCTATACTTGTGACTCATGATAAATCTCGAATAGGATTTTATTGTATCATTCAGACTTTGAAAATTGGAAATGTGATTTGGAAAAATTAATATTTGAGAAATGAAATCAGTGAATGTATTCATACAATTATGCATTGGTGTAGAACTCCATATCACCATTAATATACACATCTAGATTTATTTATATCGAATTTAATCAGTTTCCATTTTTACATGGATTTTCTTTTGTATCTTTTTTTCTACTTCTTTTTTGGTGATGAAAACGATTCAAAATTGTGAAACACGGAATATGGAAACTGGTGTCTGGCATTCATGAATATGTTGATTAAATATTGTGTCGCTTTTAAACAGGTAATTCGATTATCATTGTTGTTGATTTTGAAGCAAAGATATTTGTATCCATGCATTGTGGAGCATACAAAATGGTTTTTCCCATTTTCTTAGATAACGTTGGGTGTTGAGAAAAGGGTTTGTGATTTAAAGATTAAAAAGTAATAGAAAGAAAAAAAGAGCGGTTCTACGACGTTTTTTTCTGTGAACACCTATAAAAAACATAGCTAACGCCGACCCGTACGAAACACCTATTCGTATCAAAAGCCTTTACTGTGAAACTCTTCATTTCTTTTACTTCATTCTCTACTGAAAAGCTATTCGCCCTTTAAAATCACTTACATTATCCACTCTTTGCCTTGTTAGCATATACAAATAAATTGCCGGAGGCAATATAGACAGCCCCGTACGAAGTCAACTTTCATAAATTCCTATTTAAACAGCTATATACCGCTATATTTACCTATATTTTCCTATAAATAAACATTTCACAGATGAATATTCTATTATGTAGCTCCGTATGCCTGTATATAGCTCAATATAGCTGTATATGGGTATATATAGATGTCCATATATGGAATGCCTGAAGTCGCGCCATTTTTCCCAATATATATCACTTTTATTAAAATCCAATATGGCCACCGGCAGCCATTTTGTTAGGAGACCGGAAATTTTACCGACGCTTTACATTCGTTAATACCTTTCAAACAAAAAGAAATTCATGAAATTCGGTCAAAATTTACTCGAGATATTGACAAAATACTCCACGTTCACTGTACGGCCGAGTAGCCAGATAAGAGCTCACTCCAAGAGACCTAGCTCACGCTCCGGAGAACATAATTTTTTCCCTGATTGGTACGGTCAATACCTATCTAATAAAGCTAAAACAGACGAAATATGTTGAAATGTGGCCGACCTACAAGCAAAAACTACTTGCCGCCCTGTGCCTGTTTCACACCAAGGGGTCTAACTCACGAGTCGGTCATCCGATTTCTATAAACTTTTTTTTGTCGATCGGTATTGTAAATACCTTTTATTTGACGTATCAGTTACAAGTGTAACGTTTGAATGTCCGGAGATATCGTCGAAAAACACTTAGGCACTTATTGGGCCCCAGCTCCGGAGAGGTCGATCCGAAATCACCCATCTTCGAACATAGCCTGTCTTTTGACATTACCAAACGGGAAAAAAAAGAATTTTCAAAATCGGATGCGTTTTACTCAAGTTATCGTGCAGACGGACAGACGGACATTTTTTTTTTCGCGGATTTGGCATCTCTAGACAACCACAATAGGTTTCCCCTTACTCAGGGAGTCCAATTCGACGTGTTACGGACGTATGCGTAAACGCATAAGACCCCAGTACTTCGTACGGGTCTAAAAATATTTGCGTATGGTAACTGTGCTGTTCATTTTACAACACTACTGACCATTATTTTTCAGCATATCTGTATATTCTACGTAATTGTTGAATGTTGAACGGAATTACAGTTCTATGTAGAGCAAAGATGTACTACTGCACTGGTAAGTTACCAAATGTACTTGTCGCGAATTTGTACAGCAGAGCAGTACATGATTTGTGACAGATTCAAAGTACTATTGAGATGTAAAATGTACAATATAGCTGAACGAATGACAGTTTGAATGTAAGTCGTGGTAACTGAACGAATGACAGTTTGAATAATTCAAATTGAATGTAAGTCTAGTGTTACTTCTCGCTCAGTGATTTGTGTTCACCACTAAATACGTCGAAAATTATGCCGACGAAAGTTCTGTTTTCTTGTTGATCAATAAAAAAATTGTAAATGACGATGAATTCTATTTTGGATATCAACAACTTAATACAATCCGTTTTCTCAAGAGGTAAAAGGCTTTAAAAGTTGTAGTGAGGAATTTTTTTGAAAATCCACCTATTCAAATCGGACTCATTTCGTCTATGATGGATATATACATGGTTTGAATGGTTGCCCTTAGATCTAAAAACAGGCATCAGATAGTCTCTAGTCACTTTTGGTTGCTAGTGGCTGACCTTAGAAGGTCGAAAAAGGATGTTTTTCGGACTCACTTTACGGCTGCTAAATGTGACCGATCCGGGTGGGAGTATGCTCGTTGGAAAGCTGAAGTCAAGTACTTTCAGTTTGGACTAAGTTCGGACAATCAGTTTCAAAAAATGAAAACTACTAATTGAAAAAACACATTTTTCGAAGAAAATCAAATTTTCGGGTTTTTTCAATTATTTTCGATATTTTGACATTACATTACAGAACAACAGTACTTATGAGAATATGAGAACTTTTGAAGTTCAATTTCACAATACTGCTCAACTGAACATTAATGTTCGGAAAAACAGTACTGCTGTTAATCTAATTTAACGTTCTAAATAATATAACAATGAAAAATGGTACAATTTTTAATTTTGGATCAGACAATCAACGTTCGCTCAACTGTACATTTATACAGTTGTGGTGTAAATATTACTGCTACGTTAACATAATGTACTTGTCGCGAATTTGTACAGTATATTCGTACAAAGACTACAGCTGAGCCGGACAAGAATTTTTTTAGGTGAAAGAATTCACGTTTTGGATGTATCGTTCGGTTCGAAAAATAAATTCAAATATTAATTGAGTGTTTTGGATGCCAGGTCAGTCATATCAGGTCCTTTATCACTAATAAGTTCTAAAGGTGGGGGCGTCTGGATTGAAACCGAAAGCACAGTTTCCGATTATTTGAATAAAATTTTGAACTTTTGAAGAATATAATGGAATTTTTCAGAATTTTATTCCAAAAAAATAGGTTTTTAAACCATTTTCGTACGCTGCTTGTATTTTGGGAACATTACGGAAAAAGAAGATCGATGATATTTATTTACTGTAGTTTTTAATTTTTGATAAAAGAACGATTTTTTACCGGCTGCGTCATAATTGTGAGCAGTCTTTTTTGTCGCATTTAAGGCCTGTCATTGGGAAATGACAGGACAGTTTCCCGAAAATGTATGGAAAATTTTATCACAAAAATTCACCGAAAAGATTCAAAGAAATTCACCCATGATGCTTTCCATTGTATTCGTGCACCGTCTCTTTATGTCCCCAAGGCATATTTAAACACTAAACACTTTTTACTCGATGCAAAAACAAAAAGTTTTTTTTTTGTTTTGTCGCGACAAAAACACAGAAAATATTTCGACACAACTGTGACACTCCGCTACCTATAAGTACTAGAATGAATGTTTGCTGTGTTCACTTCGGTGATAAAATATTTTCATTCAAAAAAGTGTCGGACATATTATAAAAATCATGAAACAGTTGACAAAGGGTTGACAAATGTTCATCGACCCTTTTTTAAAGCTTTACGAGAGCTCAGCGGACATTCTTTCAACGGTGGGAGATCATTTTTTAAAGTTTAGCCTCTCGTAAGACTGCGCTGAGCGTAAATAAATGTTCGTTCCTCTTTAGTAAGCTAAGAAGACTTCGCGAAGTCTAATTATGCCACCTCTTTGAATAAAAATATCGGCTGAGTTCTAATAATTCTCCGCTGACCTCTAATAATTCTTCGCTGAGCTTCAACAAACCTCCGCTGAGCTCTAATAATTCCCCGCTAGGCTTCAGGAAGTGTCCGTTAGCCCTAAGCAAGTTGCAGGAAGGCTTAATGGAGCGAATCGGACACTCAGCGGAGATCTGTCAAAGCTAAGTGGAGTCTTATTATATCATAGCAACAATTATTAGGTATCCGCTGTTGCTTATTGAGTGTTCGCTTAGCTTCATTGCCTTACTACAACGTGCTAAGGTCTGACGGACTCTTACTGAAGCCTAGCGGAGAATTATTAGAACTCATTAGAGGTTTGTCAAAGCTCAGCGGAGAATTATTAGAGCTCAGCGGAGGCTCGTTAAAGCTCAGCGGAGAATTATTCGACCTCAGCCGATATTTTTGTTCGAAGAGGTGGCATAATTAGACTCAGCGAAGTCTTGTTAGCTTACTAAAGAAGTGGGAGAGGTTACAATTTTAATAAATGTCTACCATCGTTGAAATGTCGGACACTTTTTTGAATGAAAATATTTTACCGCCGAAGTGAACGCAGCAAACATTCATTCTAGTCCTTATAATAGCGGAGTGTCACAGTTGTGTCGAAATATTTTCTGTGTTTTTGTCGCGACAAAACAAAAAACAAAATTTTGTTTTTGCATCGAGTAAAAAGTGTTTTAGTGTTTAAATATGCCTTGGGGACATAAAGAGACGGTGCACGAATACAATGGAAAGCATCATGGGTGAGTTTCTTTGAATCTTTTCGGTGAATGTTTGTGATAAAATTTTCCATACATTTTCGGGAAACTGTCCTGTCATTTCCCAATGACGGGCCTTAAAATAAATTCTTTGACAAATTTGCGTATGATTTTCTCTGATTCACTCGAATAATTGCCTACTATGCCAATGTTTACCTCACCTACAAAATATAGTTTACACTCCGCCGTAATGTGTTTTATAAATACGGTATTTATACGACTAAAATGCTCAATATACAAAGCCATTTCTTCCATTTACATGCACAAACTGTTATTTCGATAACATCGTTAATTCAATTTTCCCTGCTAATTTCATTAACTTCATCGTGCATATATAATTGTTTCGGCAAAGTTAGAGACGATGAAAATTTTCCCAAAAACTCCTTTCATCTCGAAACACACAAAATATTTTAATTTAAATAAATATTTATAAATAAACCGCCACATCGTTGTCGTCTATTCAATATAAATTTTCGCAAACACTTTATCAATTCAAACAGATAAATTGTAATATTTTGTTAAGACATTAATCGCTAAAGGATATTGTATAGCAAGCATTATACATCCATATATACATTCGTCTATATTCACTAGAACGATTTTCGTCTTTCAACCCTCCTGTAAACTTTAGATTTTAATATATTTTAAACAAATCCGCCCGCAAGAGTTGTATTTTCGTACTATTCATATGTACTTAGTTGTGTATACGATCCATGTATATAAGAATTCGCTGAACATTCATTCATTCATACGTACAGACGGGTTAATGTCATTTATTAAAATTAAAATCCCTCCGAGTATTAATTAAGTGAAGTAGAAGTATACAAAATTAACGAAAAATATCTCTCTCGTCTCTCACATTCAACATGAACGTATATATACATATCTAGACGTTATTCCATAATCGTTGTCGAAATTTAAAAAAAAGAACCGAATCTTTTCATCGTATACGTTGCAGACACTTATACTTTCCCTTCGCTCTTTCTATATACTTATGTATACAGAATAGAGCTAGGTAAAATTCCATTTCAATTCATATAAAATAGACTACTAACGAAAACATGTTACATGATTTTAAAAAAGGGGAAGAAGTTGAAAAAAGAAACTTTCTGGAACTCATCAACCGGAATACTTTTACTCAATCAAGCATTTGTGCCATTTCACCGAAAAGTCTCCACTCAATTAGAGGGTTGACTCAATATATTCGTGTATATTCATACGAAAATTGTTGCCTGTTTCGTTAATAAACTCAAATCGTTATATCTTAAGCATTGCTAAAACCGGATAGATAGATTTATACAACCGAAAACTTAACATCCACTCCAACCAATCTGTATCAAATAATAAAAAAAATAAGAAAGAAAAGGAAAAAGTTGACTCATGTAGTTACATATGTTATGTATTTGGAGTGTTCAAAGCTAGTATATAATATCGCACCAACCAGGATAATATATAGCTTTTGAATGAAATATGGGAATTTAAAAGGGGGCATACACGTACATCTACTGTCATTTTTTTCATTACAACATACCATACAGTACGTAGTTTTTCTTATTTATCGATAGCTGCATTGAGCAGACACATAGCATGTACACTAAACATTCCAGATTAATATAAATGGATTTGTTGAACATGGAGCGCGTACACATACAGGTTCTTAACTATAATACGTATAACGTGTGATTTGATCCTATATATAGGTTGATAAACTGAAAAGTAATTTCTGAAGTCATCCAACTTTAAACTAAAGCATTGTATACAGTGTAACATGCCACTATGATATTGTTATACCATTTATATAGATTGTCTTGTTTCCGATACATCCTGTGTGGCATGTGGAATAGATAATTGAGATAGGGTGCTGGCTACTGTATTAAAATTGTATTCCAGCATTTATTTTCGCCTTATTACGATTGACATGCACTTTTTAGCAACGAGTCCGAATCGTTCAATCACCCTGTTCTATAAATACTGAAGAAAACCGTCCACCCACAACATCACACAATAAAAATGAAGAAAAAAACATAGCTAACGCCGACCCGTACGAAACACCTATTCGTATCAAAAGCCTTTAATGTGAAACTCTTCATTTCTCTTACTTCATTTTCTTCTCTGCTGAAAAACTATTCTCCCTTTAAAATCACTTACATTATCCACTCTTTGCCTTGTTATCATATGAAACTAAATTGCCGGAGGCAATATAGACAGCCCCGTACGAAGTCAAATTTCATAAATTCCTATTTAAACAGCTACATACCGCTATATTTAACTATATTTAACTATATTTCACTATAAATAAACATTTCACAGATGAATATATGCTATTATATAGCTCTATATGCCTGTATATAGCTCAATATAGCTGTATATAGGTATATATAGATGTCCGTATATGGAATCTCTGAAACCCCACACACATAACAAATTATTTCCATGTTAACAGAAACTCTCTAAGTATCATTTTTCCCAAGATATTTCTATTTTACTAAAATCCAATATGGCCGCCGGCAGCCATTTTGTTAGGGGACCGGAAATAGTACCGACGCTTTACATTCGTTAATACCTTTCAAACAAAAAAAAATTCATGAAATTCGGTCAAAATTTACTCGAGATATTGTCAAAATACACCACGTTCACTGTACTTCCGAGTAGCCAGATAAGAGCCCACTCCAAGAGACCTAGCTCACGCTCCGGAGAACATAATTTCATAAACTTTTTTTTCCCTGATTGGTACGGTGAATACCTATCTAATAAAGCTAAAACAGACGAAATATGTTCAAATGTGGCCGACCTACAAGCAAAAACTGCTTGCCGCCCTGTGCCTGTTCCACACCAAGGGGTCTAACTCACGAGTCGGTCATCCGATTTCCATAAACTTTTTTTTTGTCGATCGGTATTGTAAATACCTTTTATTTGACGTATCACTTACAAGTGTAACGTTTGGATGTCCGGAGATATCTTCGAAAAACCGTAAAGCACTTATTGGGCCACAGCTCGGGAGGGGTCGATCCAAAATCACTCATCTTCGAACTTAGCCTGTCTTTTGACATTACCAAACGGGAAAAAAAAGAATTTTCAAAATCGGATGCGTTTTACTCAAGTTATCGTGCAGACAGACAGACGGACAGACGGACAGACGGACAGACAGACTTTTTTTTCTCGCGGATTTGGCATCTCTAGACAACCACAATAGGTTTCCCCTTACTCAGGGAGTCCAATTCGACGTGTAACAAACGTATGCGTAAACCTATAAGACCCCAGTACTTCGTACGGGTCTAAACAGAGAGGAAAATACGAAACTAACTCGTGGAGTATAACGTCGAATATGTATATAACATAATGCAATGTCACTGAAAACAATCCCACCAACTTTTCTTCCTTTTTTTTTCCTCTCCCAGTCTTGATTCTATTCTACTCCGTTGATGCGAAATCAGAAGTTTTAAATTAAAGACAAAGTCGACAAATTGGTTTAATTTGTATTCGACGTATTAACTTGATTTATAAGTTTAAATTGTTTCTTAATTATTACGTTTGTAATCAAGTATTATTTTATTATTTGCTTAATATTATTAATGAAAACGACACAAAACGGCTTAATGTTTAATGCAATTTTGGCGCAATTTGTATGCACAGAGAAATTTAGAGCTTTTGTTTGATGCACATCATAATGGCTGTGCTTGTTGGAATATAAACATATGAGACGAATGAATGTTGAAGAAGTTTCTAAAGTAATATAAATTGTTCAAAATTCTCCTAATATAAATTGGAAATGTACATTATATTGTATGGAATACAGTGGCGCGCACACACTAGATGTATTAACTTAACAATAATGCTCTTCTATGTGTAATGTTTTGTGCACACATTCTAACGAATTGGAGTTTTTTTTAGTTGAAAAATTGAGAAAACTTTTTTATGTTGTTGCATCCCTTCAAATGGGAATACACAATAACGAATCTCTACATGACTAAGTTTAACGAACTTTTTGGTTCATATACATTGTGTGCATATACACACACCATGTGGTGAAAGATAATGTAGCTTTTGTTAGAAACGTATGAAGAATTCAATTTTCCATCACCATCTGCTTTGCTCATATATAAGCATTGGAAATGGAGAAGCGTTTTTATAGAATTACGGTTTTTATTTTCTTCTTCGGTTCCTTTTTTTTGAGTTTCAAGACAAATGAACCAAGACCCCGGGTAATACATTGTTCGATATTAGTAAAGTTGCCTTTTCCTACGGAACGGTAAATCAAACAAATAATTAATTTTCGTAAATACGGTTTGGTTTTCATGGATTCTACTCGAATGTAAGTAATGCTTTTCGATATGATGTAGCATGTTTAGAGGTGTGCACCGATTTTAAAATTGTCGGCGGCGGCGCGCCGAGTGTTCAGGAATCGGCGGCGGCGCGCTGAGAGAAAATTAGAGTCGGCGGCGGCGTACTTCGCGGTGCGCCGACAAATTTTTAAAAATTCGAAAAATCGTCCAGTTCAATGCAAAAAGTTTTTAATAAAAAATATAAATCGAAAAATAACAAAAGAATTGAAGAAAAAATTGTAAGCTGTTTTCATCATCGTATCTTATCAAAAAAAAAAGAAAGTTTCGAATCCAATTTACTCTTTCATTTGAATTTTAAGAACAAAGTCTTTTAGATAATCGTAATTGTTATGCATGAATAACACTTTATCTAAGTTATCTGGCGTAATCTGTGTGCGCTTTTGATTAACAATGATTCCGGCAATTGAAAAGTTTCTTTCGCTGGGAGTGCTTGTAGCCGGAATAGCGAAGACTTGTGTTGCTAGACTGCTTAATGTTGGCATAAGTCTTGCGTGATCTTTCCAATACGTTAACACATTCGTGATTTTGATTTTGTTGTGCATGCTTAACAACAAGTAGCATTCACGTTCTACTGCTGTTTGTGACGTATTAGTTCTGGCGACCGACGATAACGTTGAATGCTTCTCAGCTAATTCTTCCACATACGACTCACTCTTTGTTATGGAAGAATTGTTAGGCGAGCTGGAAACTCCAGCCGAGGCTATGTCTGCAGAACCTTTCACTAAAAATTCAACCGGTGTGGTCTGGCTCGCTAGTAAATAATTCTTAACATCCAGTAGGTTCTGGAACCGTGGATCTAGCAGCGATGCCAGCACGACTACGTCCGACAGTGGAAAACGGTGGTCAAAACCTGACAACATGTTCGCCTTCAGTAGTTTAATTTCATATGAATCCTTAACTTCACTTTCTAGCAACGAACTTATTTCACTCCGGAAGACGACGTAATAGTTCATTGTAGCATATGAACTACCTGAGAAAATAGCAGTTATCCTCTGGAAGTGTCGCAGAAAATCAACTAACTCCTTCGCTAACAAAATATCACTGTTCAATAGCACGAGCTCAGAATTATCGGTTTTGTGCAGCATTAAATTGATGACATTTTTGTTGTATCCAACCAAACTTTCCACCATCATTAAGACACTGTGCCATCTTGTCTTAACGTCAAGCTTTAAAGTGTGACGATGATCACTGCTGTCTTCAATTGAAGAGGCCAGGCTTTCAAGATCGTTATCAACGTCGTCAACGTCGTCGTAGATCAAAAACATTTCGCTCCATTCAGATATTTCGGCAGCTAACGCACTCTGATCTTTAGTTAATTTTTCAAACTCATCCGTTCTATACCGCAGCGCTTTCACAATGTCTTTTATCTTCTTTAGCAAAACTTTTATGGGTTCCGTTTTCTTAATGCCGTCAACCGATACAAGGTTATGAAGTGCGTGTCCTACGCAAGATATGTTTTCGTAACTTCCCAAGTTACAAGTTTTCTTCATGTTTTTCGCTGGAATGAAAAATTAAATGTAAAATTTTATCGGCTCAAAGCAGAAGCCTTCATCTTCATACCTGCATCGGTAACCATGTATATATTCTTCTGCGTAAGTCCGTAGCAATCGAGAAGGGATTCAATGTATGGCAGAACATTTTCCCCTTTATGGCGATCGGCAAAATGGTTCGTTGAAAGCGTTAGATTTACCAAAGCGAATTGTTTATCGACAAAATGAAGGGTCAACGTCATGTAGCTCCTTCGTCTGTATTTGTCGGACCACCCATCGAAAGTCATAGCTACTGTAGGCGGAGATTCAGCTTTTATGTAATCAATCAGCCAAGCGCGACAATCATCGTAAACAGTAGTCAGTGCTCTGGCTATAGTTGTTCGATGTGGCAAATCGTCTGTTTCAGCGACATGATACTTCTGGGAAGATAATGAGATTCGAGGTAGAATAAATTCAGTAAATAAAAAACGAAAACTTACCTGGAAAAAGTCACGCAGTCCCTGGCCATCTACTAAACTAAATGGTAGAAGATCTCTGCAACAAAATAGAACCAAGTCTCGCGTCAAAACAAATTTAGCCTCTTTCTTGCTCGATGACGTTGTAGCAGTCCTATCTGTAGCAAAATAGCTCTGAATACTTCGTTTAGTTTGTTCAGCGGTTTTCGAATGAAGAGAAATTTTGTGGTCTTTCTGTACATGATTGATCAACGTGGTTGTGCTGATCGAAGATGAAAATACTTTTACACCGCTTCTGTCGAACGAAATGAGGTGTTGATGTACACAACTACGAGTTTATTAATGAAAGAAACTCACTCGACAAGCAACCTGGTTTCATCAGCTTCGGAGAAACACACATTACAAAACCACTTGTCCCGTTGACTTTCGACGACCCGTTCATCAGCCCGGAAACATAAATATCCGAAATATGACCATGCAATGGACTTTGATGACGACTTTGTGAGCTTTATTAAGAGTTCGGAATTTTGACACCGATCAGGTCTGCGTCCACAGATTTGCTCTTAGATTTTGCCATTGTCACTGCGGCTACAAGAAACCAGATGAATATGGCAATTCCAAACAATTTTTTGTATGCAACTTGTTCGTCAAACACTTGGCAGCCGCATATTGCGAAAGATATTCTTACTTACTTCGTTTGATATCGCCCGTAAATATTTCTTGTTAAAAAAAACCGAGACGCACGTAATGGCCACCAAAAGTTGTTCAAATTGAAACGTTCTTTTGTTTAGAATGATGTTTGCGCCAATGCAACCTTAAAAATGGTCAATGCTCTGATGGCACTGATTCATTCATGTTACTTCAGTACCATCTAGTGGGTAATTTGGCGTGTGCGAACATTGCGAAAGTTTCTAAATGGGGGAAAATTTGAAATGATATGCAATATACTTTTTAAGCTTCGCTCGCCTTTCAAATGTTTTTTCGTGATTCTTCATGATTTTTGTATCTTATTTAGTTAAAAAAAATTCGGCGCGATGAAAATAAAGTCGGCGGCGGCGGCGGCGTTGAACGATTTTTGTCGGCGGCGGCGCGCCGAAAATTTAGCAAAAAATCGGCGGCGCGCCGGCGTAAAATCGGCGGTGCACACCTCTAAGCATGTTACATAGTCGGTCAATTCAGTTCAGACACTTGATTATGTGTTTGTTTAAAATTGATCTCAATACCGTCCATCATTTCTTTTTTGCATGTATGATCAATCCCTTTCGTAGAGCAAGGGTTTGAAACCTGATATTATTACGTTAGGTAGGCCTAGTATCATTCCATCGGTAAAACCTCGTCAAAAATCCGAATTGGTGTCAAAATGAAAATTTTTATTGAATTGCTTGTCCCACAAGAAATTTTAGGTACAGTTAAAGGCAGCGAATTTTCAGCATTATTTCGTTCAGCTGTTTTTCAGCTGATCCACACAAACAATCAAAACTGTTTATACTTCTTTATAGGGTTTTACCACTACCACGCATGTGCGTGTAGCAGCTTCAACCGTATAAACAAATATAAGCAGTTTTGATTGTACGTGTGGATTAGTTGAAAAACAGCTGAAGCAAATTAGTGCTGAAAATTCACTGCCTCTGACTGTACTATAAAATTATGAATGAATTGGTTTTGTAATAGTTATTTATCTACCAAGGTAGGTATGAAGGTATTTTTTCGCACTAGATGTCGATTGTCGACCCGAGGCGAAGCCGAGGTCGACAAGACGTCGTGTGCGAAAAAATACCGGCATACCTACCGTGGTAGATACAACGTTTTTCGCAATTTCAGGCCATAATCACCTTTCCAATGCAAAACATGTCCTACATTTTGTTCCAAAATTCTTGTGTATACAGAAATTCATTTGAACGATCAAGAAGGCTGCATTATAATACACATTGCAATGTGATGTAAAGAGACGCGTTGAATGAAATCGAGTAGTCAATGGTTAGTATTTACGCTTCAACAATACGTTCGGTATAATTGTGTGACTCTATAGCCGAATGGCTATAGTCGCTGCTTTGTGCTCAAAAACATTTTGGTGTCGGGGGTTCGATTTCTGGTCAAAGCAAAATTTTTATTTATAAAAATTTAGCCTTCGTTGAAGGTAATAGGTTCTTTAGCGTGCGAAAAAAAGTTGATATCGCACTGCGTGCGAAAGAAAAATTGATAACGCACTGCGTGCGAAAAAAAAGTTTATATTGCGCTGTGTCCGGGGGAATACAGTGAAATAAATACCTTCAAAACAACATTAAATGGATGCATGGAAAGGTGATGATTATGGACCGGAATTGCGAAAAATTAATTTTTCCCTGTTCGTCAAACGGCGACTATGAAAAATTGTCTGAAACTTGAAAGTTCTTGAATTCATGTGGAAAATGATTCGATTTGTGCGCAACCAGTGGTCTTAAATTCTTGGGAATGTTGTAAGCTATCCAGAACAGAAAAGGTTTTGAAAATCATCTGAGAAATGTCAAGTCAATGTCAATGTCAATTGAGGTCAAGTGACAAAATAGAAATTGTAGGTGGGAAAGTGAAAACTCTAAATTTCGTACATTTTCCGCAATATCAATAATTTTTTGTAGACTACGTCAGTCGCAATGCTTTATCCATCGCACACGCCTAATCGCCAAATCGACCGTACTGATTTCTTAATAATTAGCAAAACCCAGTAGAAGGGTAATTTGTCGAAATATCCGACATTATTTGTCAGTTAACCTTTTTCCCTGACATTCAACACATACCATCCAAATTGTCTAGATATCTCATTTTAAAATCATTCAGTCACGGAGTAGTATACCATTCAAAATTGTTGAAAATTCAAAATCAATACGTCAAACATGCCAACCTGGGCATAAGTTGTATCCCGTTGAATTTTTTTTTATTGAAATGGCTGCCATTTAAACGTATAATATCTTGATGTTACATCAACTTGAAATCTCGGCCCGTTTTGTATGCGTATATTCAAATATTAAAAGTTTATAGATGATAAAATTATATCGATGTCTAGATATTTACAATGTACATAAATGCCGAGAAACCCTCATTTTGTAACGCAAATAAAATGGAGATGTAAAGCAATTTTAATTGGCTCTTTTATGTCTGCGTCTGTACACATTTCCAGATATATATATAAAAAAAATCGTTTTAATAAATCTCTAATATATGAGGCATGGGGTATTGAATGTATTCTGTAAACAAGGAGCGTATATAGCTTCTCACACCGTCGGTAAACATAACCTACCCAATTTAATCTATATAAGTCAAGTAGACAGGAAACTGGCTTCAATTTCAAAAGCGTAAAAGTTTTCATCTTTATTTCCATCAATGAAAAGTAATGAATAAAAGAGACCGCTTTTTTGGCTTTACTTTTAATCAAGACGATAAGAGAAGGAAATTTCAATGCCTCAGCTTTTGTTACAATAGACGTACGGACTTTTCGATGATGAAGAAGTGTAAAAAAATTCGAAGAAAAAGTCAATATCAATCTTGAGAAAACGAAGGGAACTTGAATTGAAATATCTCTCACACAAAAAACATAACTTAAATTGAATACAACCCCTTTTTTGCCCAGCGTTATACAAAATCAACGCATTTTTTTTGCGAATATTTAACGTTTTTACAACCTCAAAAACCACACCATCTCTCAACTGTACCACCCCAGCATTTCTTACGGGCATAAAAGATGGAAAATTTGTTTTCGTAATACGAAAATTTTCTCAGAACATCATCGTCACGGTAGGGCTGAAACAAAGTTAAATAAAAAATGAGATACAGTCTTTAACATTTCAAATGTCTCACAGTCAAAGTTTCCTGAGAATTTCATTGTGTCATTGCGAATTCACAAAGACATTCTTTGAAAAAAATGACAGTGAGACATTTGAAATGTTAAAACCTCCGAATTTTTTAGGACTCAAATGTGTTCTAAAACTGGTTGACCTGAACCTGAATTTTCAATTTCGGGTTCGACCCGAACCTGAACTGAACCTGAACTGAACCCGAAATTTTCAATTTGATCAGGTCGCGTTCGGACAACCTGAAATTTTTGACTTTTTTTAGTGTAATAAACGCTCAAACGTTCGTGTTACCCGAACCCGACCTGATCAAATTGAAAATTTCGGGTTCAGTTCAGGTTCGGGTCGAACCCGAAATTGAAAATTCAGGTTCAGGTCAACTTCACGTTGAACAATTTCGGGTTCAGATCAGGTTCGGGTTAAACTTGAAATCGAAAATTTAAGTTCGGGTTGAACCCGAAATAATTTTTCAGGTTCGGGTCATAATCCGGTTCAGGTCAACCTGAACTAAAACAGGTCAACCCGAACCTTTTTTTAGTGTAATAAACGCTCAAACGTTCGTGTTACCCGAATCCCACCTGATCAAATTGAAAATTTCGGGTTCAGTTCAGGTTAGGGTCGAACCCGAAATTGAAAATTCAGGGTCAGGTCAACTTCACGTTGAACAATTTCGGGTTCAGATCAGGTTCGGGTTAAACCCGAAATCGAAAATTTAAGTTCGGGTTGAACCCGAAATAATTTTTCAGGTTCGGGTCATAATCCGGTTCAGGTCAACCTGAACTAAAACAGGTCAACCCGAACCTTTTTTTAGTGTAATAAACGCTCAAACGTTCGTGTTACCCGAACCCGACCTGATCAAATTGAAAATTTCGGGTTCAGTTCAGGTTCGGGTCGAACCCGAAATTGAAAATTCAGGTTCAGGTCAACTTCACGTTGAACAATTTCGGGTTCAGATCAGGTTCGGGTTAAAACCGAAATCGAAAATTCAAGTTCGTGTTGAACCCGAAATAATTTTTCAGGTTCGGGTCATAATCCGGTTCAGGTCAACCTGAACTAAAACAGGTCAACCCGAACCCGTTCCGAGCCTTATAAAAAACGCCCACCGAAAAAAATCGGTGGTTATCTCATTTATTCATAAAACTTTGTTTCAGCCCTACCGTGTCGTTGTATATACCCTTTGTGGGTTTGTGCTTCTAGCGCATTTTTACGGTTTAAAATGATTTTGTTTATCGTTTGTTTGTGCTACATGTTTTGGTGTTATGGTGTTACGTTCGAATTACGAATATCTTTCTTGAAAGTGTACATCTATACAACGTTAGAGCTGTTGAGTGGATGTTATTGTTTGTATGCAATGGCACTTTGTGATTGTAGATTATGGAGAATGTCAATTGAATGGTAGCACTTATGAGGACATTCAACCTTGTGGAAATGGAAAATCCATGATGTGAAGTAGCAAGCTATTCTCAAGTAATAAATGGGTTCATGTAGTTGGTGGTACGTAGCAATGTCATTGGAAAAATTTTTATGGGAAAACATTGACGCTGGCTGGTTCGTTCGAAGGAAATTCTGTACTATGTGTCAATAAATATAAATACAATAAAATAAAGGGAATCGGATTGTTGAAAGGAGCACACAATATTGGCAACAGCAACACACACTGCAAACGAGAAAGCAAAGTCGTTTATGTTGCAGTCTTGACCAATACTTTATCGCATTTATCAGCACTGTTGATAATTCTGGTTGTCCAATTTTGTGGAAAAGGTAAATTGCAAAAATTCCATTTAAATAAAATTAGTTCTAGCAAATCAACGTAAGTATGAGGGTAAGTACTACAATGGATATACGTGGTTCGGAGCGATATTTTATAAATATTTATTCCACTGCAACCATTAAAACCAACTCCACATAATTATGAACCACTGAACAGAGAAAATCCATCAACTCTTGAACAACATAACAACTCAAGTTCTTGTCACCTATCAACAGTGTGCTAGGTGTACTAACTCAAGCATTTTTCTCGTATCCATGTATGTGTTTCAGTGATTATTATTTTTCTCGGTTCACCACACTGCAGGCGAGATATCTTTTCCTCTACTTTTCAACGTAAATTTTCGCAAAGATTGAAACGCGCGATATTTTAATTAAAAAGCCATTTACCATACAAAGCCATCATCTTCGCATTCTTCAACATCCATTACACAGACTGGGTATGGTAAAGAATTGCCACACTCTGTACTTATAGATATTATTTTTGATTTTTGTGCTGACTCTCTTTACCATTTCATACTCCATATGACTCTTTTTTAAGTTAAAAATGAAAAGTTTTCGCACTCTCTGTGTGCAAAGTAAAGCGATAAATAACATTTTTACAATGGAATTTGATATATTTATGGTTTTCACTTTCCGACTAAAAGGCGTTAAGTCGTTATTCTCGCTCTTCTACACCATTTTAAACAAAAAAAAATCAAACAGATCGTACTAACTCAACTCGTATTTTGTATTTTGTGCAAAATGTGAAGCTGTTTTTATTACTCTCGGTATCCCAACATAAATACAAAGGTGTATGTTATAGGTGTGTATTTAAACGTGTATTATTTCAACAAGATAATATACAAAAGCGTCATATTGGTGAATGGAGTTTGGATGTTGGAAAAACTTTCTGTTTTCAGCAAAATAGAGGGAAAAAAGTAGAAAAAGGATGATTTGAAGGGGAAGCAACATTCAACACATTCATTCGGTAGCAGCCACGCTATTCGGATATAAATTCTAGGCAACAAAAAAATATTTAGATATAGAGGTTGGTCGAACTGTATGTCTTTTAATCGTGATTCAGAATTGTGTGCACTCCACAATGCAAGTATTTTAAACGAATTCCGTCAATGATTTACGTTTACCGTTAGAACCGGGGTTTTTTTTGCGAATACATTTATTCGCATTATTGACCTGAAGCTCCAGTACCTCCAGAAGCAATGGTTTGAGCAATGTCAGAGGTGAGCTGCCAACACTGCAAACGTCAACAAGTGTTTTGTTTCTGTGTCTGAAATTAATTATACTTTTTGTAGTCAGAACTGACCAGAAAAACGTTTCTGTTGGCTAAATCTCGGTTATGAAGTGCCACGGTCGCCGATAAAGTTGGAGTTCTCGCATAATCATCCAATAAACCAACGTTTTCGTGCGGCTAATGATACGGTGCTCGTCATAACCTCACAATGTGTACGCGTACCGGTGAAAAAAATAGTGACAGCTGGAACCAACAGAAATTCACGACGAATATTTCGAGAACAGACTTCGGTGAATTTTTTGGACGCTGTGAGCGGAATTTCTTTGCGAGGAGACATTAGGAAGGCTTGGCGAGATTGGTACTCTTCTCAGTGGTGTGTCACTGCCAGGACTCTTAGTTGCTTTGCCTCACTCGCCAGCTTTAGCTCTCGGTTGGTTCATGGTCTAAAAGTTTACTCACTGATGTGGCTGGGTCCTTTTTTGCTTCTATATGAGTAAAATGATCCGGACTATTCAAAGAGCTTAGGCTTTCGGGCTATAGAGTGGACAAGGTCGACGGATGGATTGGTGGTGTTATGCCGCTGAAAGATGCTAGTTTTTCCCGGCTTTTATCTTGATTCCTCGCAAAGACAACGTACACTCGATCAGGGTACATCTCTCTGAATTTATATTCGAGGAATGTATTCCATGTCGTGCAAAACTCTTTGCAAAGGGACGATATGGTCGCCGTGTCGGGTCGTTGTGCTATTCAGTGGTGTGCCATCGTCTGGAAACGCTGTCATTTCGCTTTTTGCACCGAAGGTCCTCGTCTCAAAGGTGGCTCGTCCGTCAGTCTACTTTGGAAGTAAGGGCTTTTGGGGTAAATAGTGGTTAAGTTTAGCGGTTGACCTTTTGGTGGTGCGTTGCTGAGTGACGCTTCTGCCTGGATCGGCTTTCATATTGGCCCCCTGCAGAGAAAGCTTACGTTCGAACGGGCTGGTCTTATAAAATATGCGACTGGACCAGGTCAATATCGAGCGGAATGTAAATCACAGGCTTTATCAATCCCAATGACAAGGACTGTGATTTGGGCGACAATGTTGCCTTACTCGCTGTCATTAGTGTAAGGCCTAAGGGGTGAGACACAGCTGTCCTCCCAGTGGCTTTCTAGAATTTACAGTCTAATGAAACGAGGTTGACGCCAGTCACTCTTTGCTTTCTGCCCTAAGGATTAGCTATCATTTTGGTACCTAATCATAGGGATCAGTTTGCTCGCCTGGAGTGATTCGTGTAGAGCGTAAGGCAATAGGTTGAGAAGGAGATGAGGTCCTGAAAAGGGCTTCAAGATTTTCATGATGACAGGGTAGCACAAAGGATCCCATGATCTGTGTGCATTGATCAGAAATGATCACCCTAACTGATTAAATCTAAAATGTCAGATTTGGAAGCTTTGGTCATACAATTTACCGTGACCTACCGCTTCAGATTGTATTTATTGTGTGGTTTAACTCATATTTTTAACATTTATCAGGCTTTATCAGGATCGCTTTCCAGGCAACCCATATAACGAATATAAGATCTTTGCATAATCAGCCTATGACGTTTCCGTTTGGAAGCTGCAAAGCCTGTGATTTATAAAAATTTCGACTTGTTTACCCTCACTCTTTTCGCATTTTTTTTCCGTTCTCCACATTCGAACATTCATAAGTACAGCGGAATATACAACTCGAGATTTTGTTTCATAACACTTTATACTAAGTAAATGTTACGGTTTTGGTTGTTCATAAAACCTTTTAATAACCAGCATGTTGCAACAAACCATCATTTCACACATAAACCATTACAATTTTCCCTTTATGTGTGATAAATGGTCTATGTAACAGTAAAATTTTGTATAAAACACAACAGGATGAAAGTTTGTGTCGAGGATATAATATTTATGTTTTAAAGGGTATCGCACGTGTTAACGTTTCTCGACACTCATTCTTGGAAATTTCAGCTTTCCTACGTAATATAATGTGGACTCGTAACATCATAGACAAACTTGAATTAACAACCCTTAGTGAAGTGAAGAAATAAACGTGACTTTGCTATATACGGAAATATTTTTGAGTGCTTTTAAGAAAATAATACAAAATTCGTGTATTTTGTGTGTGTCAGGATTAACACAGACGAGAAACAGTAAAAAACCATAAAGAAAAAGACATCCCAAGTAAAATTTACTGTGTCAATCTTGCGGCATACCCCGGGGACCGAGGGGAAGAAAACTAGACAAAAAAAAATGTGTTCCGCTGTCCCACATATTTCCGTTTCTCTTTAGTTATACAGAAGTCGATTACCAGTTACCCTGTCAGTTTCACTTATGTACCACCTATTTTATCTGCTCCGTTGACGATTTGGCGTATTTTGCGTAGGATTTCATCTAATTTACCGACGATTTGGTTTACTTGACGAATCTATTTCGTATTTATTGAACTAGTAGATTCATTTACGTTTATTCGGTGGAATGGAAATAAAGCATGTCCCACCATTTCCTCTAGTAGTTTCCCCCTGGCTGGGGAAACTTCATTACATAGATAAATGATTCTAATTCATAAAGTTTCGAGACCTGGCTGTAATTGGATTTTCAAACTAAACTTTTTCCTCTGTGGGACAAACAAAAATTGTATGTGAAACTCTGTTATGAGAAGTGAACTCTTTCATGCACCGTTTTGGTGGCGATGGCGTATGAGTTAGTTTTTTTTTTAAACTGGTCTCAAAAAATATTTTTCTTAACTCAGTGATGAATAGTGAAACGTTCGTTGGCTTTTTTATGCTACTAAGCAATAATGGTCATTTATGACATCGAGTGCAAAGTATTTTATTAGGCTTTAGCTGTGTAATAATGACACGAGACCTAATAAAGTACTTTGCACCTTAGAGTAATTATACCTAGAGAGGAAGAGGAAATTTGTACGACGAAATGTGGTCCCAACAACAGTTTGTATAAGATACACATTTCGTATACTTTTACACCAATACAAGTATGCGTTGACGCTTTTTCGCTTTTGATGGTTTAACTTGATGGTGTCATTGTCATTGTTGGCGCGTGTTTGTTGTTGACTCGCAAATTTTCACCAATTACGAGGATAAAGTGATCTTTTAATAGCTCAGACCGTTTGGAAAGTATATGTTAGCTATCAATGTTCATCAATTTGTTGGAGAATTTGGTTAATTGATTCGTCTCGTCGTGGAATTTTCATCGAAAGTATTGCAACTTGTACATAACCTCAAAATCAACACACATTGATTCAAAATTCGAGATGTCGATTAACTGTTGTACTTGCACCGAGCCCATTACCAATGCAGAATTTATCAAATGCGAAGGATTATGTGCAGGAAAATTCCATTCAAAGTGCGTCTCGCTCAACAAGACCGCATTGAATGCAATCACTAACTGCCCAAATGCTCACTGGCTATACAACGAATGCAACATCAGCGGCAAAACCATTGGAGCATCCATTGACAAAATGCGAACTGTCGTGGACAATTTATCAAAATCGTTGTCGAATGATCTACTGTGCGGATTCAAAATGTTAACAGATACATTGGCGTCAACCATAACATCGATTCATCGCCCGTCAATTAGTCCAGACTGTAGCAGTCCGAATCCATCGAAAAGGCGTAGGGAAGAGACGTCGAATGTATCCGAACATAACGGTGAAACTAGGAAAATACATTGCAGCAGCATTGACAATCACATCCTAGTAGCTTCATCTGATCATAGCAGGAAAAGTGCCGTAGTATCCAATATCTATTTATTTATTTATTTATTTATTTATTTTCGTTTAAAGACCAAATAACAGGCCAGAGCCCAATAACAATTCAGTCTATTACAAAAAACAAACAATAGAAAAAATCTACAATCATTGATTAGAAAAAAAAGAAAAAAAAAATTTAAAAGTTAAAAGAAAAAAAAAACACAATCCGTACATTAAAAAAATTATTGAAATAATGAGACTACCAAACAAAATGACCTTTCACTGATCTATTAAATGCCATCGATGAGCTGTTGAAAATGTCAAGGTCACTGAAGAACGTGTCATGGTTTCGTTGAATCCTATATAGCGGTGAATTTGATTGATAATTGGTGAACACGATAATTGGTGTATCGACAAGAGAGTGACGTCGGAGCACTTAACGAAATATTTGTCCAAAGAGCTCGGTATTGAAGAGTCGGATATCAGAGCGACGTTATTAAAGCCAGCACGACTAGCCGATGCAGACATACAGTTTCTTCAATTTAGAATTTCCGTTCCGTCAAGCGTTTACTATGCAGTCAGAACATTAGACAATTGGCCGGATGGGATTAGAATTCGTGATTATGTCTTTAACAACCATGGGAACAGTATTTCGTGACAAAAGAGGCTTTTTTATTGAAGCGTAATTGTCAGCAAAATGTTACGAGTGATGTCAATCAACCGTTACCGAAATCGCCGATGACAACGGAACCAATACCGAACGCAGATCAAACGGAATCACTGGACGTTGGGTCACCAATGACCCTGGCCGAATGAACAATCTAATTGAACTTATTGACGCGAAGTGTATTGACATTGCTAATTTTGCGTAGACCGAAACTAATTCGTACGATACCTAAGTCTTTTTGATTGTGTTTTTCTTTTCTTTTCTCTTTAACTTTTGACCTAGAGACTATTTGCATTTGATTTTGTGTTTTAGTTGATTCATTTTTCTTTATTAGTGGTTCGAAAGCTGTGCTTTCGTTTAGTTAAGTGGTGTTCCATTTTGATCGGCTAAGATTTGACAAATTGTACGTTTTTTGAATACGCCAGTAAGGTGCAAATCCGTTGGTGGTTAAATAAATAAAAAATAAAAATAAAAAATAAATAAAATTTGCCCTCTTAATTAATAAGAGGGCGAACACACATACCAATAAACATTTCGTACAACCGAGATTCGTACAACGATTTATGCAACAGAGGTATCTACAGCTTGATTATTTTGCACATTATGATGCTGAGTTGTATAAAGAGCTAAAAGTGGTGAAGTATTTGTATTGAAAATGAACGTTTCTCTTCGTGATTTTAATTAGTGACTCTGATTATGTTGAATCAGGAACACCCACTTAAAGAGCTTCGACTATGTTGAATCGAATGTGCACTTTTTCTGAAGAACTTTGACTATGTTGAATCGAGAGATTACTATTTTGTTTGTACTGGATTCGAGAAATCCGTGCCTGACATTCAAATGGAATTTTCATATAAGCAATAAATCATAAGCAGTGGACAATTTCAATTATACTCTGGAGTACAGCAAATGTTTCTTGGTGATTACGGAATGTGTGCAAATTTCAAGGAAAATTTATCGAATAATTTGCAAACAGGCATTCAGTCATTAGACTTTCAACGATTTGATCACGATGTGCTGATGTTGCGA
This sequence comes from Bradysia coprophila, assembly GCF_014529535.1. NCBI lineage: Eukaryota > Metazoa > Arthropoda > Insecta > Diptera > Sciaridae > Bradysia > Bradysia coprophila. The sequence goes on along the minus strand of NW_023503295.1, from coordinate 4,904,303 downwards.
AAAGTTGAAGTATGTATACAATCAAAAAATATCTTTAATTTGAGCTAACAGCTAAATTTTACATGATTCTGTTGAGTGTAAATTAATTTTTTTTTTGTTTCTGTTAAAGGTACGGATTGAAACAGAAAGTAAATAAATCACCATGGTATCAGTCTAATCTTTCTAAATTTTAATTAGGTAGCAAAATCGAATAGTAGGCACGATAGGAAAGACTTATTTTCTCCCACGCACCCTTTAGAGAATTTTTGCTAGATACAATTTTTCACGAATAATTCCCGGATAGTGGTATGGTTATGTTATCCCGGCAGATAGTTTCAAACCATCAACTGCGACTGAGAGCTTGAAATAGACATACGGACCGAAACCAAATACGAACAGAATTACATTGACCTACAGTTTTCGTCATAGGTTTTCATAGAACCAGAGGTAAAATTCTACACAATCGCCATTTTATATCATCCTCTTCATTTTAGGATTCGAAGATTATGAATTTTCTATGTTGGATTTTTGCTGGAGTTTACGTTTTATAATTTCGTTCACATGCGTTCACCGGAACATGTAATCCACAATTAACCCACAAAATACCATCTTACGGTTTTTTATCCTACTTTTTCCTAATACCTTTTCCAAACATATCCTACTGCAAAATCAACTACCATGCCACAACAAGTGAGAAATTTCGATCTTTTTTTGCCAGTTGAGTGCATATATGGACTGAAATGTGCGTTCAATTTTATTTGACTTAAATGGGACCATTGAAATGTACATTTTATATAAATCCAAGATAAAGTGTAATTATAAATAAATTAATCATAAACTCCAAACAGTTATCGTTTAAATGAAAAATAGAACTTTATTTAAGCTTGTTGGAAAATAATATGGTTTACAAGCTTTAAATACCATTCATGAAAATGTTTGAATTAAATTATTATGTGGGCTGAATATGAAAAGCACGAAAGGATTTTTAATATTGATTATTTTTTTAATCGCTAGTCAATTTCGTTTTCCCGTCTTATTTAAAATTGAATTAGTAAATAATTTAATTAAATGAACAAATTTCTAAATTAAATTATTTCAATTATTAATTGTTGTATCACTATACTTTTAATGAATAATGTAAACTATGCCAAAACACGAGCGCCTACGTACAATTGGAATCCAATAAAGCTTTTAGAAGCAGCTAGTCACCCGTTATGCACAATGACGATCAATATAAGCGATTCGTTCTGGCTAGTGCTTCATTACACATTATTATATACAATAGATTTGACTGACGAAGTAAAAGATTTTCTATCAAAAAATAGGCGATACTTTTAACAAAAATAAATATTAAATATTTTCAAGTGACAGTTGGACATAATATAGTATTTTGCATAACAAGGGGCGAAAGTAGAAAAATTCAAACGTGTGAAGTTTGCAGCCCGCGCCGCAGGCAAGGGCGGCAATCACACGATTTGATTTTTTTTACTTTTGCCCCGAGTGATGCATACTATTTTTTATGCCAAATACTGCGGAAGATTTGTATTTTCGGTCCGAAACAAAACATAAATGTAATGAAACTGTTGAGTTCTCAACAAAATTTGATGTAAAAACTGTAAAATGACGAAAAGCGCGGGGGTCCAGGGAAAAAAAACAATTTAACAAATGAAATTACTGTAAACATACATTTACTTGCTCACAAAACATTTGGCTATCGTCAACACAACACTACACTCAATGCGTACTTTCAATCAAGTGAACATGTGTTTTCGAGACATATGAGGACCGAAAGTAAAATGATGGCAGTGACATTTACTTTCGGCCCGCAAATACGCAAGCCCACGGGGCGAAAGTAAAATGATGACAGTGACATTTACTTTCGGCCCAAGGCCTGAATTTTTTTACTTTCGGTCACCATTTGAGGACCGAAAATACAAACTTTCGCAGTATTTGGCATAAAATAGTTATTTGTGTATCTGTTTTGGACGTTTGATTTTAGGCAATTTCGCGAGTTGTAGCCCGAACGAAGTGAGGGCTACATGCGAAAGTGCCTAAAATCAAACGTCCAAAACAGATACTCAAAAAAATTTTCATGTAAGGGGTCGAAAACCTGAGAAAAATCTCGAAACTCCCTCATTTTCGGCCCCGACACATGAAAACGTTGTTATCATGGTTAAGATGAGTACAGAGTTCGTGAAAAATGCATGCAAAATCGACCTCTGCAAAATGCTTGCAAAATATGACACAAAATGCATGAGTCAGCTGTCAAATATTTTGCAAGCACAGAGTAAACATCAGGTTTACACCGAGCTTGCAAAATATTTGACAGAAAGCTTTGAATTAAAAAAAATAGTAAAATATTGGAACGATTACCTTGGGGATGAGGTTGGAACCTTTCAGAGATGGAAGTGTACTCTAAGAAGAGTGATTTATTTCAATGGATTAAAATATTTGCACAAAGTTTTTGTGAAAAATATTTTTTTGATACCAACATTGAAAAATGATACTTTCGCCCCGCATATGAGGGGCGAAAGTAAAAAAATGCATCCCACGGGGAGAAAGTACTTAACGAAGAGCGAACGCAACTGAACGAACAGCGAAAGTGACTGACGTCACAGAAAATGAGAGAAATGAGTCGAGTTGTCAACAAAATCCGCTCATATTATGCAGAATACTTTGATTAAAATTGTAAAACACTGTGCGCCAGTGTTCTTATTGAAATTAGCATACAAAGTTGATACTTTTTGTTACTGAATGATTTGTTAGTTATATCTTAATTTTTGTGTGTGTTATTGTTGTGATGGCTAAATTATTAAATTTTTCATATACCAGGGGGCTGCCGCCCCCTGGACCCCCGCATTTTCTGGCTAAATGCCTTTTTTTCAACATTTTGTTGCGATGTTTGCGATACGTATCAATTTTCAATGTTGGTATCAAAAAAAATAGTATGAACGACTCGGGGCAAAAGTAAAAAAATTCAACCTGTGCGATTAGAGCCCTTGCCTTCGGCGCGGGCTCCAACTCTCGCACACGGTTGAATTTTTTTACTTTCGCCCCTTGTCATTCAATGTACTATTTCGAATTAGCACAATTTTGACACAATTAAAAAACACTTGAAATTTGAGAAGTTTTTTCTTCTCCTAATACATACATATAAGCCACACTCGAAAAAAAGCGTCTACACAATATTTTCACAGTAAATTAAAGATAAATTGTCGTGAATATTAAATAAAAACAAAAAATTACATTCGCGATACTGTATTTTCAAAATACTGAACTGACAACTACCAAAAATGTCATCGCCTACATATGTTGGTGTAAAATTCTACGTAAAATCGTACGAAATATTCATCTTATACAAACTGATGTTGGGGACATAATTTACCGTACGAAATACCACTATAGGTTATGATTACTCTAAGGCACGTACAGCGTGAATAGGATAGGTCAATAATTAACCGTTAATTCACCCAATATGAAAATCAACAACTATTTCATACCGGGCCTCCAGCAAAGTATTAGAAATGACGTCCTACGCCTTAGTAATCTCTTCAGCAGCTGGGAGTCAAGGGACATTTCTGAATCCTATACTCATTTTAGTCACATTTATTGTATTTTAAAATCAAAACCATGACTCAAACTCGTATGAATGTATTCACAACATCATTTTATCACTTCAGATGAAACTTGAATGATTCCCGGTAAACATTGACTTCAATAATTTTGTACCACCCAAACACGCACACACACACACACACACACGTTTATTATTAACGATCTAATTCCATGTGTCATAATAATCAAATTAATATTTAAATAATTTATTTGCATTCACCAAATATAGACAAAAATCAAATATGGTTACAACTTAAACACTAATTATGGTTTGTGTAACGAAACTCTGTCTAATAGGCATACAACGAGTTCAATTATTCAATTACAGTCATCACATATTTTAATTTGGCGTTTTATATAATGAGGTAATTCTGAATAAAATATTTTACTCTCTTCATCACCAAGAATTGTAAGGGCTGGAATATCGTTTGCTACAATTTTCGACGCAAAAAAAACCGAGATTGAGAGCAACATTTAGCATATTTTTAGAATTTTGCCGATTTGCCGAGGTAACATTATAAAATCAATATCAATGTTCTCTTTTCTGTTCAACGGAATATATTTAAAATTCCTAGGAATATTTTACGATCATATCGGTGAGCACCATGCTGTCTAGATACAGCTCTGTTTACATCGTAGACGTAATGTTTCGCATTTCTTTGATAGATTTGATGTATGAAGCCCTTGCGTTCATATAATATTCATAAAATATCCAAGAGATCTGCCTTTGACATTTACAATTAAATTGACAAATTTTCGGTAATGTCGCTACCAGAAATGTATTCAACATTTTATTATTGCACGTTGTTACTCATATGTGTAACGAAAAATAATTTGATAGTTGAGTTGTTGATTTTTTTTATTATTTATTTATATAAATTACATGTCCGCTGAAAGCGTTATACGTTTGCAACGGAGTCTTAAATGGATGACGGTTACGTTTCTCTTCGGCTCCTTGTTTTGATATGTATTCAGATTCAGGCACTGTATTTACGAAGCTTTTCCTATCAGTAAGTAAAAACGATAAACTTATCTAATTCAGAGATGCAAAGGCAGGATACAAAAATCTAATGCGCGAGAAGCAATGCAAGCGCAGACAGCAGTCAAATATACTGATGTTGAGAATATTTCCGCCGCAATGCTGACCGATGGGAGAGGAACTTATGTAAGAGAAACTGATATACAAGGGAAATCTTCTATCAAAATGTTTGTTCACAATTTGTCCGGATTTTGTATTTTCTAGTAAGTTTAGAAGTCGACAGATTCTTATTTGATTTTCTGCTTTTTTTTGCTCGCTTCAACCGGAAAATGTTGTAACTTTAAGTATGGTTTCCACTCAACAAAAAGTAATCCGTGTAAGAGCGGTGAGAGAGTCAAGTAAACAATGCAAAAGTTGAATAAATTCAATTTTGTCTTTCACACGGAGTACTTTTTTGGTAGGTGGAAATCAAGCTATAAAGTTTGAAATAAAATCAAACAAACATTTGTGCCAAAGAACACGTGTTATGTTTTTACAGTATACAAGCTTAAGAGCCCTGTTTTCATGTTGGCTTTGCATCGTTAGCTGGTAGGAACGCTTTTAAATTACTTTTTTTTAAGGAAGGTATTTTCTCAACTATAAACAGATCAGTGTCAAATAGCGGTTTCTTCTCTCAAAAAGTGTCAAATGAGTTGTCAATTTCACAAAGCTAACCTCAAAAGATGTTTCGTTCACAGAGCCGCCCCTTGAAATGTATGAAAATTTGTGCGGCGTCTCACCATCCAATACTTTTTTTGTTCGATTTGAGGTTAGCTTTGTGAAAATGACAACTTATTTGACAGCTCAAACGACATTGACAATGATCTACTATTGGGGCAAATACAGAAAATTATTTTTTTTAGTAAGCTGACAAGTCGAATTTCCAGTTGGAGTGAAACTTCAAAGAGTTTGATCGTTTCATTTGAAATATATAGTGGACCAGACGTAGACATCATGTGCTAAGATGGTACTCATACCCTATGTTTAATCCGTTCCCACGACAGACAACTATATAACTATACATTATACTCGCAGCAAACACTCCACGGAAATGATTCATTAGACCTGATGACATTTACCATAATTTTCATTTCCGCAGGACTTCGTGAGTAACAATAGCTTACGCAATTGTTTGGAGATTTTATTTTGACGCGTGGGAAGTTTGTGGGCCTCTGTTGAAAAGTTACAAAATAATCAAAATAAACCTACTGCTTCCTAGTCATTCGTACAAGGATTAATTAGTGGGGCTTCCAGGAGAATCCATCCGAATAGTCGTGTATAAAGCATAAAAATAGAATTCAACATAAACAACACTGAAGGAACTCTGAGCAATTTTCGAAATCACTCAACTGTGTATATGATTTCGACAAAATTTCGAATAAATTAAAATTATGAAACATTTATCACCACTGCAAAGTCAAATAAATTAATGTTCGAAAAATAAACAAACAAAAATGAAAATATTCTCCTTTTGTATGAGAGGGTACTTATGTGCGTGTGTATGTGTGTGAGCGAGCGTGTATGTTTTCCCTTCGCTGATAGCAATTAGCGAATTCCACAGCAGTCATAAAAAGGCACGAACGGTTTTATTTATGCACAACATAAAAAAACATTGTCAATAATTACAATCATTTATTTTCGGGAAGCAAACATAAAACACAAAAATAATATGAACTTGCTATTACACCACCTATTCCCATTTCATCAATGCTTTAGCATATCAGTTGATGAATTTTTCTAGCATGTAACATAAAGTATAGAAACGTTTTTTGATGTAAGCTCGACCAAATTGCTGGTAGAACCCCCCCTTTTGTTGTATTGTCGAAAATTTTTCGATGACATGACAAATGGTATTTTGTCTTTCACTTTGTAACGAACGTACATAAAACACTGGAAAAGTATCTAACAATGAAATAAAATTCATTCAACATCCCTCTACTATGTGTAGCTGTTGTGCAACTACAAACACTCTCAAACTCCACTTTAATACCGATGAAAATGTATTATTCGTGAGGAGGAAAATCATCAACAGGTCATGTTGTATTCGATTTTCTGTAATTTATTATGTATGCTTGCCTGTACTTGATAGAACAATGTATATAATGTGTGTATAGTCATATATAGAATAGTCCGAATTCGAGTATTTTGTATAGAACGGATGTCGAACATGTTTTGATTGAAGAAAATTTATTTTCAAAACGTTCTCTCTGCATTTTAAATACTGTTTCTGCCAGGGCCTACTTTTTAGAAACTTTTAGAGAAAATCGAGAAATTGAAGAAACTTTGAGAAATTCAAGAAACTTCGAGAAATTCAAGAAATTTCGAGAAATATTTCTTGAATTTCTCAAAGTTTCTTGAATTTCTCGAATTCGAGAAATTTCAAGAAATTCCAGAAAATTCAAGAAATTCGGGAAACTTCGAGTAATTCAAGAAATTTCAAGAAACTAATTTCTCGAGTTTCTTGAAGTTTCTCGAATTTCTCAAATTCGTGAAATTTTATGAAATTCGAGAAAATTCGAGAAATTTTAAGAAATTCGAGAAAATTCGAGAAATTTCAAGAAATTCAAGAAATTAGTTTCCAAAAAGTAGGCCCTGGTTTCTGCTGTATGCTAAGTATTTGACAGAACATTTTTTTTTAGATTATTTTGCTTCGTCTTTTTTTATTTAATCAAATACAATACCTGTCCAAAAACGAATTATCCGTTCAAAGCTATTAGTTTTATTGGATTGGAAAAATGTTGGAAATTTTATAGTCTATTTATCTTAATAACACCCGGGAAGGCACGTATTTTACTTAGACACTCGACAGTACTTTGGAAATTCGTTGGCGGGGATATTATTTTTATTTTCCTTCTTTTTTTAAAGTGAATTTATGCCTTTTCAGTAATTTATTATCTACACTTTATTTTCTTTCCTTGCAGCTGTACACTGTTGATCAAGATTGGCTCTAAGAGAAGCCTGGTATACATACAACGCAATAATGTAATGTTACCTGCTAGCAAATTGTTCAATATTCATTGAAAATTAAACTTTCGTATTACAGTCGATATCGAGTTTATTTCGAAAACATAATTAGTTGTTAACCGATATAGCCAACTTAAATTGTTTAGCATACCGCACACAATTGAGCGCATTGGACATATATATATATATATATATATACAAAACATTTCGGTGATAATGCCAACGAACTGTGTTGTTAAATGGAAATTAATGTATTAAGCTGTGGGTCCCGAAACAATATATATAAATAAATAGACACCGAAGCGTACACACACCAGTCTCTGGAGGCATTCGCTTTCAAAAAACCATTCAAACACACAGATGATTTATTTTTTATTGTTGGGATACCCGAAAAAAAAGGATGTATAAGCACAACTTGAATGGTATCCCATAAACATTTTCACGTGGAACCGAATTTAATAAATAATTACTGGAAAAATATCATTAATGACTGTTCGGGTGACCTAATTAATTAATAAATGAAATCATTTAAAATCAATGAAAATGAATTACAGAGCTGTCTCGTGTGTCGGTTCGGAAAATATTACATGAATGCTGTAGTATGTACGTATACATAGCTTCGTTTTTATTAGCTAAATATGTAAATGCGATGGCAAATAGTTCATGTTTACTATTACAAGAAGCATATCAATAAAATCAGTCGTCCCACTCCTACTAACAGTATTAGCCCGAGAAAAAATCTTCCTTATCACTCAAAGTTTTTTAACAGTTGGTTCATTCTAAAAACAAAATTGACAGTTTTTTTGAGTGATATCTAGGGATGGGAGGCGTTCAAAATTATCGATAATATCAATCGAAAGAAATTATCGATAATCGATTAATCATATCGTTATCGATAATTTAATAATTATCGATAATTATCAAAATATCGAAATTCGATAATTATCAAAATGTCGATATTTTGATATTTATCTGAAAATTCATGATAATATACCGATATATCGGAATATATCGATAAATATCGGATTTTCGGACCGAAATATCGATATATCGAATTATCGATGTCTTGATAATTATCAAAATATCAATAATTATCGATTATCGATATTTTTTGATAATTTTCGATAAAAAAAGTCGATAATTGTCGATTATCGATAATTGATAATTATCGATAATCATTTTCATTATCGCCCATGCCTAGTGATATCGCCCAAACATCGAACAAAATCAGACATTTTGGGACAAGGGGTCACGGATATAATTGAGTTATATCTCATTCGATTCGTTCAACTATTGCGAGTAAAACGTAGTACTACGTTTGGTGAAATTTATTTTGTTGCAGACGATCGAGTTCATGAAGTAAGGGTCTGCCAAAAGAGCCCCAAAATCATTTTCTTGCGATTAATCGAGGGAAACAATTTTGAGAAAAGACTTTTTAAGCTAGCCTTGAAGGCCTTGAAGAGACGCACATTTTGAGTATACACACCACCAGGTCCATGTTGACCTGTTGGTGACATCAATGATTTTAGGTGAAAAAATAGGTGATTTGCCCGAGACCCGGACCGCCTGCAGTGACACAAGTCCATGACATGGTATGTATGGCAAGATAGCCTAGCCCAGTATAGGGATGGGAGGCGTTCAAAATTATCGATAATATCAATCGAAAGAAATTATCGATAATCGATTAATCATATCGTTATCGATAATTTAATAATTATCGATAATTATCAAAATATCGAAATTCGATAATTATCAAAATATCGATATTTTGATATTTATATGAAAATTCATGATAATATACCGATATATCGGAATATATCGATAAATATCGGATTTTCGGACCGAAATATCGATATATCGAATTATCGATGTCTTGATAATTATCAAAATATCAATAATTATCGATTATCGATATTTTTTTGATAATTTTCGATAAAAAAAGTCGATAATTATCGATTATCGATAATTGATGATTATCGATAATCATTTTCATTATCGCCCATGCCTAGCCCAGTATTGCTTGTGTCAGAATTTGCGATAATTTCCTACGCTTCGGATATTTCTTCGAGAGCATTTGCCGTTAGTAAGATTTGGAAAGCGTGGGAGCTCTGTGCTTAGAGTCAACGAATCACAGCGCAAACAATTTTTCTTTTTCGAGATTACAGACGAAAAATAAATATAAGAAAGATGTCATTTTAAAAAGTAAATTTTATGCATAGACATTTCCGAACATTTTGTTTATTGACGGAAGTTTGTTTACACTTGACGATAGAGATCAAACTAGCTTTTGCATAGGGATCAAACTAGCTTTTGCATAACAATATCACCCATTCAAATCTGAAAGAAAATGATTATTGTCCCACTTATTACGGGAGCAGAGAATTCGTAGAAGTCACTAGGTGGAGTGAGTTTGTACTAAAGTCTTTTTTCCTTGAAATGTGTATTTACCTTGTGTCTGATTGGAATTGAATTATGCTATACCAACTAACTGTAGTTGACAACAATTTTCAGCTTCAAAAACATAAAATCTTTGGTCTTACGCTGCTTTACAAAGGTTCTAAAAATCATCAACACGACCAATATAACAATATTTAAGAAAACTTCATCAAATGGGTCCCATCTGTAAAAACAAGTTGAGGTCGGTTTTCAATATACGAGGGACTACGAAAACGCAACCTCAGCTAGATTTGTTTCGGTCATGAGTTCAGATCGGTTCTCGAAAGCCTAGACACTTTGCACTAATGTCTCAAAATGAGAACATGATGAAACTATCAAAACATTTCATCTTTGATGAAGTAATTAAAGCCGATTAATTTCCATCCTGTGGATATATGCTGAACTAAATACTGTAACATATTAGAAGCGACATCATTCCGTTGTGTATTAAGAAATATGTTGTTTGATGAATAAAATACATATTAAATAGTTACCATCTTCCATAACTGTACAACGTTTAAAGTCGGTTGAAAAAAAAAATTGTCTGAGCAACATCGGTGCCAAATGCGATATTTTCTTCATACTAAATAATATTTTGGAATGTCTGCATAAGAATCCAGCCAAAATATAGGATCATATCAGATTATTAGGCCACCACCAGCGCCTTTTGTGTAGAACATACAAGAACAATATTCCATCCCTAACGTTTATGATGTCCCATTTTCTATGATACGAAATAATATGTCTGTGTACATATACATACGGTACCAGGAATAGTGGAACGACTTTTAGAAAAGATATTTTATGCAAAAAAATTATAATTTCAACGAGAAATTTATTAAAATATTTATTTGGTTATTTTATGAGCGAAACTTTCCTTTTGTGCTACTTTATGCTTATGTTCTATGTATATACCTACTGAGCTGTATCATGTTTTACATTGAAATCACTGAGCAAGTTAAGCGCAACCAAAACATAGAGTGCATAATGAGAAAATAATTTCCATTTTAGAATATAAGTTGTGCTGCTAGAAAAGAAACGTCGAAATGAAAAACACATTTTTTATATACATATTATGTAGCGGTTGTAGATATAAACGCCATCTACGTGCGCCTGCAATATATTTGTTTGTTTGTTTTTTGTTCGGTGTAAGATGTTTTTGTTTTCATGTTTTATGTTTATGCAAAACGTATACTCCTGATAGATATTTAAAAAAAAAGAGAATAGAGAAACAGAAAAATTTAATTGCTTGTCAGGCGCAACTATATTTAGAATTGAAAGGAAAAAACTAGAACAAGAAGTTAAAACTATTATATCGAATAGCCAGTCAAAAAGTGCATCAAGGGATTCTACAGTGACGATGAGAGTAGTGATTAAATTTCCTAACAATCTTTGTTTACCGAACTCCTAATTGTATTTTGAAATTAATTTGGTTAAAGAGCATTTTATATGACTAACTATACTCGCCGCCCGGAGAAATTACTCGCCGCCCTATCACAGAAATTGTCGTTCAAAAGTTCATAAACTGATCATTATTATTATCTGCGAGATATCAATTCAATGGCGATGGACATTGTATGAAAAATCGATATTCGAATGAATGGACATATTTTAGATCAATTTTTCTATTTTTTAATTGAATTTATTATTGTCGCTTGGTGTAGTAACTAACGGTAGATATCTGTGTGATAAGACATTATATTTTTTAAAAAAACAACAATTTTCTAGCCTTTAGATTAAATGAAGTTAGAAAGACGAACCGCACACTCGAGCTGATGTCGTAGGTGCAGACAGTTTGAAAAGTTAATCATTTGTTATCGACTGCCACGACAAATATTAGCAATGACCTACGGTTATGTATGGTCTCATCGTAATTATTACTGTGGTTTTTTAACATTACAGTAAACTTTAGGAATGAACCATTTATCAGAACACATAGGCTTGTAAAAGATGGAATGTAGTTGCTAGTGGACTTGCAATTTGCAATGAAAAGTTGACGCACGAGCTAGACCCAAAGTCCCAATCTACATCAGTGCTAAAACAAATGAAGTACAAGATTTCTTATCAAATACAGTCTATGCTTTGAACGGCGGAAGTAACAGATTTAAGGATTTTAAGACTATACTGTTATGCGCTTGCCGTTCCTAAAATGTTAATATGGTCACTTTGGGAAATTGCCCTTGGCGCCAATTACATTTTTTGAGTCACCTAAGACACTGTAACCACAACTGATGATGCAGTTGCGCCTTAGAACTTCGATCTAACTTAAGATACAAGCGAAGGCAATGTTAGAAAATGTTTGGGATATTATATTCGACCGATAAATTAATTCAATACTACCGATAAAAAGTAATAAATGACCGATAAATATGGTACCGATAGAAAATAATAAATGATCGATAGGAAATCCACAAGTACCGATAAAAATATTCAAAACTACCGATAATTTTTTACCGATAAAAAGTACTAAAATACCGATAAGTTGGGAACTTTATCGATCGTTAATCACTTTTTATCGGTAATCTATTATTTTTTATCGATCATTCATTATATTCTATCGGTAGTTCAATATATTCTATCGGTAATTTATTATTTGTTATCGGTAGTCTATTATATTCCATCGGTAATTTATTATTTTTTATCGGTACTTCCGAAAAAAAATTCCGTAAAATTCCCAAAAATTTCTCAGAATTCTTAAAATTCCTGAAAATTCTTGAAAATTCTATAAAACATTCCCAAAAATACTTTGGACGACATTCACTCGACTTATCGCAGTGACAAACTTTTCATGAAATTTTTGATTTTCCATTTATACCCACCACATCAGGTCTCCCCGAATTATCAGATTTTATCCGATTGGTTACCGATTATCGCCCATTCTGACGTAAGACTCTTGACTTTTAGTCAAGGGATTTTCCCGTTTTCCCTCATCCGTGACCTTTCTGTTTTTTTTGTTAATATTTTTTCTTGGCTGTAAGAGCCGTAAGAGTATATTATTGGTAGTTTTGAATATTTTTATCGGTTCTTGTGGATTTCCTATCGATCTTTTATTATTTTCTATCGGTACCATATTTATCGGTCATTTATTACTTTTTATCGGTAGTATTGAATTAATTTATCGGTCGTTTATTAGTATCCAAAATGTTTTAACTACGATTGAAGTAGCTCCCCGCTCTTCAAGTTAAGATGGAATCCTGTTCTCGTTAATGGTACCATTACGCTTGGTTACGAATTCAATGATGATTCACTGATTCTAATTATGTAATTTGAATTGGAATTAATCTAAAAATACCGAAAATACCTTCGAACAGATCCTTATAGGAAAAGTAATTCCAATCGCACATCGACACAATTTAACAAAACGAAACATAAATCGAAAGCAATAAGTATACGCACATTAATTTTTGATTGAAAATCTCTGACGAAAAATTAATTACAGAATTATCGTTGCTGTCGTTATTTTAACAATATCATAAAAATAAAAAAATTTCTCTCGATATTTTAGGTTCTTTTTACATTGTGTTTTATACGTTGGCAAAACGATGACGTTATAAAGTAAGAAAACTGTTTATTCTAAATTAAAATGAAGTTATAAATATATACGTTCGCTCTTCTTATTTTTATCGGTAATTAAATTAAGCGTCATAAACAGATTATATTGACTGCTAAAATATTTATACACACAGCATGAAGGTAGGAATAAATTATTTGAAGAACACACAAAAGCGTATATTGTTTAACCAACCCCTATATTTGTGTGTTTATTTATTTATTTACCGTCAGAGCTTCTCGACTATGCATATAAGTATATACAAATGTGTGTAGCGTACGAACTTGTTTACAATAAAATAGTACTTCATAACATAAACGTGTATGAGTATGGTGCAAGTATAACCGACACAATCCTCAATTCCCCAAGCATTAAAACCAAAATTATTTTTATATTATCCGTCGCTTTTATCAAAACGTCTGGTACAAAAGCTTTTCGTATATTTATATTAATTCATTACAACAAAAACTTTGAATGAATGCGACTACGATTACACAACCATTTATACGTCTACATAGGTATATACATGTGTACGAAACAAAAATAAGTTGAGTCATTGATTTCATTCATATAAGAATTAATACAATACACTTTCTAAACATTAGAAAATGTATTTTCAAAAGGGGATTTTTCTCTCTATCTCTCGCTGTATGTATGGAACATCGAGAATATTATTCAGCTAACACTTATTCATCTGAAAATGGTGAAACAAGAAAAGACGACGTTGATTTTCAAGCAAATTCCTGATGTAGTGAAGAGACGATAAGATTAACGTAAAGCTTTTCACAGCGGATAATTAAATTGAGATACTTAACGTGAATGTAATACGATTCCATCCATATTGTGTAGCGTTCAACGAATATTTTTGTATGGAAACCAATCAATCGGTTCATGGCTTTTTATTTAAAGACACACAAAAGCAAATAATGAATATAAAAAAAGGAAAATGCTGTAAGTATGTGCTTGTATAGAAAGAAATTTAAGTCATCATTTAGCTTGTAAAAAGGGGATACATAAGCTTGGTGTATTTATAACACATCAGCAATTTTAGTCGGAAAATTTTCCATTTTTTTTCCCTTCCAACACTTGTTGAAAATGGAATATACAAAGCGCAACAGCTTAGTTTTATTATAAAGTATCGTGCTTGAGTTTTTTTTTATTATTTTAATTCAGCTTCAACAATTCAATTATTATTGTTCGTTGAAAATGCACTCGAAGGTGTTTGTGAGAGTTTTTCTTTCTTGCGATAATATATGAATGCAAATTCAGCTGTTTTTAGCCGCGTACGAAGTACTTGATGTTATTAGGGTTACATGTACTGTTTGTAACAGTTGTAATTTTCAGCGGGGAGTAAGAGAACAGCATTTATAAAAATGCCTGGAGACAACAAACCCACACAAAAATTCCTTGTACTTCCGTTGGAGAGCAATTAATTAATTTTTAGACCCGTACGAAGTACTGGGGTCTTATAGGTTTACGCATACGTTTGTAACACGTCGAATTGGACTCCCTGAGTAAGGGGAAACCTATTGTGGTTGTCTAGAGATGCCAAATCCGCGAAAAAAAAATGTCCGTCTGTCCGTCTGTCCGTCTGCACGATAACTTGAGTAAAACGCATCCGATTTTGAAAATTCTTTTTTTTCCCGTTTGGTAATGTCAAAAGACAGGCTAAGTTCGAAGATGAGTGATTTTGGATCGACCCCTCCCGAGCTGTGGCCCAATAAGTGCTTTACGGTTTTTCGAAGATATCTCCGGACATTTAAACGTTAAACTTGTAAGTGATACGTCAAATAAAAGGTATTTACAATACCGATCGACAAAAAAAAGTTTATGGAAATCGGATGACCGACTCGTGAGTTAGACCCCTTGGTGTGGAACAGGCACAGGGCGGCAAGCAGTTTTTGCTTGTAGGTCGGCCACATTTGAACATATTTCGTCTGTTTTAGCTTTATTAGATAGGTATTGACCGTACCAATCAGGGAAATTTTTTTTATGAAATTATGTTCTCCGGAGCGTGAGCTAGGTCTCTTGGAGTGAGCTCTTATCTGGCTACTCGGAAGTACAGTGAACGTGGTGTATTTTGACAATATCTCGAGTAAATTTTGACCGAATTTCATGAATTTTTTTGTTTGAAAGGTATTAACGAATGTAAAGCGTCGGTACTATTTCCGGTCTCCTAACAAAATGGCTGCCGGCGGCCATATTGGATTTTAGTAAAATAGAAATATCTTGGGAAAAATGATACTTAGAGAGTTTCTGTTAACATGGAAATAATTAGTTATGTGTGTGGGGTTTCAGGGATTCCATATACGGACATCTATATATACCTATATACAGCTATATTGAGCTATATACAGGCATATAGAGCTATATAATAGCATATTCCTCTGTGAAATGTTTATTTACAGTGAAATATAGGTAAATATAGCGGTATATAGCTGTTTAAATAGGAATTTATGAAATTTGACTTCGTACGGGGCTGTCTATATTGCCTCCGGCAATTTAGTTGTATATGATAACAAGGCAAAGAGTGGATAATGTAAGTGATTTTAAAGGGAGAATAGTTTTTCAGCAGAGAAGAAAATGAAGTAAGAGAAATGAAGAGTTTCTCATTAAAGGCTTTTGATACGAATAGGTGTTTCGTACGGGTCGGCGTTAGCTATGTTTTTTTCTACGAAGTGAGAAATTAGTGAAACTCGACACTTTTTGTGTTTTGGGAGTTGTTGTGGATTGTAAAAGATTCCCCACATAATTTGTTTAACAAATGAAAATCTAGACTTTTTTTGTTAGTATTTCATTACTGTTGCAAGCGCAAGCCTATCCAAAGTTGAGAAAAAAAATCTAGATTTTCATTTGTTCACGAAGTTCTTGTGGAATCAGTTACAAACCATAACAACTCCCAACACATATGTAGAGTGTTTCACTCTTCTCTTCCTGCAATCCAAATAGTGGTATCAATTTCGATGAAGAGAATGAGTCCGAAAACATGGTTAACAAAGAGCCATTGGAAGTGAATCTACAGAAGCATCTGTGGCTTTAAAGGAAAAGTTTTAGGATCGTACTAATTAGATGTAATTAGTAGAAATAGACAATCAAATTGACAAATTACCATCATCTCACAATGTACTTCTTTCGATCTTACTTTGATGATGAACATCGACGACAATCTTCTACTTCGAATAATTTTTCCAATTGAAATCGTACTGTTAAGTATACAGCTGGATATTGTCAATTACACAACGGTACTATCTGATCAAAAATAGTGTTCTTGTTTTGATTCAAAAATGTTTTCTTTAAAAACGATTTTGTAGTTGGTGGGTAGTTGTAAAGCGCCTCTAACAAAACCACCAAAAAATTGTGCAGATGATAGGAAAATGTTGATCTCATTTTCGTTCATTGTTATCAATGCTTATTTGTGTAAATCTTTGTATGCATATGACATGGCATGAGAATTCACGCACAAAACACAATTCGTAGAAATTAAAGTAGGTTTCCTCAGTCTAAAAAAAAAATTGTCAAAAGACGGAGTTTGTTGTCCCTTCGTCATTTTCGTATACAGCTTAAAAAAATGCGCCCTTTATCGTCAAAAAGTCGATAAACAAACAATATGATCAGAAAAGTTAAAACTATAGATACTATCACAGTTTGCTCGAAATAACTTTTTCGTTCACAATATAGCATATAGCATATCAAAACGGCCACAATGTGAATCGAAATTGGATTCACATTCACAAAATGAAATGTAAAATTAATATTGAATGGAAGTTGTAAATTCAACCTAACACTAAACATGACTATTTACCATCTTGTCACATGTATAAAATACAACAAGTAAACTTTGCGATGGAAATCACTTTCGACAAAGCACATATCAATATCTCCAAGAACACCATCTATACGCTGCCGTTGTGTGTGTATACCAATTCGATATATTCAAAAGCCAATAATGAAATATAATTTGGTTTATTTTGTACCACGTATACGAGTTCCAAACTCTAAATCAAACGCTAAACTATTCATTTCGATGTTTCGACTAATTAAAAGTGTCAACACATAACAAACAAAACGACACAAGCATTTGAGAGGGCGTTTTGTATGAAATTTGTAATTAAAATTTCTAATAATTCGATAATATGAATATTCTTGTTTCGATGCCATAATTCGTTAATCGGGAGTATAAATTGTCCCATTCCAGAAACGGGAGCCACTTTAACGGTGGCTAAATTTGATTTTGGAGCTTCGTTGGACGTATTTAACTAAAGGTAATCAGACAATTGATCGAAAATTTAGTCGTCGCGCCGACTAGACTGTAAAGTTTATAATTGCACATTAGTGTCATACGCCAATCTAAGAGCATATATAAGTTTTCGAAACTTTTTATTTATGTTGTCACAAGAGCTAATATCAAAGTTTCACTCACCTCTTGGTCACGTGTTGCATTCACTTCTAACTGCTGATTTTAGCTTCTTAATTATTTTTCTTAAATACAATACTCTGGGAATGCATTAGTGAGAGGTCTGTAAACTAACGTGACGTGCCAGTAATAATCATTTATATAACGGGGGATAATAAGTTGAAAATTCCATTGTTTGTGGGAATTTCGATGATCCGAGTGGAAGTGAAGGTCTAAGAGCCTACGAAAGCGAGACTTTTAAAGTGTGATTTTCGAACGAATGTGGCATGTAAAATTCTTCGAACATTATTTTGGGTGGACACAATTTAGTGGAAATTATTTAGATTGACAGACGAGGCAAAAAATGGTTCGACGATATACATCGAAAATGTGTCGTTGATTTTACATACAGTTACAAAAAAAGGAATTATCACATTTTTGTTTTTGATTTTGACAGCTGTTATGTTGTATGAAATTTGTGAATTTTTCCAAACCAAAAAAACTATTCAATCAACGCACTTCAAGCAAAAGTGCTTTTAATAACAGCTGCCAAGTAGAGTACTATTTTGTATGAAATTTTATCCCCACTCTTTTTACAGTGTAAAATTTTGTATGGAGCACTGTCAAGTTTCAGTACCCTATTTAGAGTACCACCTATGCTTGAAGTGCGTTGATTCAATACATCTTTTTCATGACCTTGTAAACGTCAGACATGTCCAAAAATATCGAATGAATTGAACGCAGAGCCTAAAATAACATACATCGTTGGGGGAAAAGTGCACCAGACGCCCTCTGAGGTGCTCCAACGCCTTTTCCTGTCCTCTGGCGGAGGACGACTCTTATTTCCTGTCAAAAAATATTTAGAAAAATACATCAAAAGAAATATTTTTGAGACAGAAAAAAAATGAAAACCATTATTTCAAATCAATTTCTTTTAAATTGTTGACCAAATCACCGCGTTATTAAAATTGTTGTTTCCATTAGCTTTATAACACCATGATCCATACGATACCATACCACCATCTATTATTCTTCATTATTTTCATTTAATTACCGAAATTTAATAATGGTGCAAAATTTTCGCTCGCTCCGCTCGCATAAATGATCATTTTTTAGACTTCCAACCTCCATAAGATTCCTTATGTTAGTCCCTGTCTCTAGCTTCACTTTTCTTAGTGTTATTGTCAGTGTTTTATGACTGTGAGGCAAATTTCACGAATTTGAGTCGCTCGACCGACGTTTACAGGGCATTAAAGTCGTGGTGCTATGGTAAATGGAAGGCATACACTCTGAAGTTAAGAAATGTGACTTTGTTATTTCAGAACCGAAACCTCAGTGTATGGGAAAATATTCTTTTTTTAAACATTTACTCCATTTCCGTTTAATGTATGCGCCTTTTCGGTTTAGAAAATGCGCCTTTTCCGTTTAGAAAATGCGCCTTTTAGCGAAAAGTGCACCCCAGTCGAAAATCCTTACTTTAGGCTCTGATTGAACGAACGTTTTTCATGTAAAAACGAGAACGCAGTTAACGTCAATTAATTGAGGTTAAAGATTACTTGACGAAAAATTAAGTGGGGTTACGTTGAATAGTACCGTATAATGAAAATGATCTATGTCAAGAATGTCAAATTTATGGGTCTAGAAATTATGTAGAATCTGTTGAAGACGAAAATATGATTATTCATCAATTTCTTTAAGTGTAGCACTAACAACCGTATTCCAAATAACCTACAATTCTCTCATCAATTCCTTGACAAGGCTAGAGTTGTTTTTCCTCGAGAAACATTTCTACAAGAAACATTCAAAACATTAAAATTTGTCACCAATTCGATCTGGTTTGCACGGGCATTTAAACTAATTTTTAGTCCCATTGCTCTGACGAGTATTTATCGAAATTCAATGTTCATCGGATAACCAATATTTGATTTACAATGCGAAACAAATTCAGATTATATGACGAATGTGTATGGAAATCGAATTTATACTGACACCACAAAATTTGTTGAAAATAACAGAAAATCGAGGAAAAAGACCGTGTTTTGTGTTTGTGAGAAATATATACGACAACGAAAGTTAACGGGGTTAGAAAATGCACTTTTTTATCAATAACAATTTTTTTTGGCTATATGCCATATCACCAAGCAATATTTTGCTAAAAGATCAGTGGCGTGTATAATATCATTGAATGGAGAAAAAAAAACTAATTGTCCAATTGGGTATACTGCGAAAAAATCTGCCATCCCTGTGAACTTTGTGCGACAAATACACTATATGGATATACGTACAATATACCTCTAATTGCAAAATCATTTTCAAGAAAAGTGTCAGTGCCACCACTGAAATAATACAAAAACAAGGCATCAGAACAGTCGGAGCGTTTGCTGCGACTTCGCCCCGTACAACCCGTAATCCTATTTCGTCCGCAACCATAATACGTCCGTAGCCCTAATAAGCCCGGAACCCTAATACGTCTACAACCCTCTAATGCGTCTGTTACCAAAATGCAAGTCAAGTTGGGCATTGTCAAATTTACTGAAAGTGTTCAGTTTTAAAATTGCGCATAGCGCAATTACGAAAGCCCGTACGAAGTACCTCTCAAATAAAACCAACAATTTACGACATTATTTTAGAAACCCAAAATTTTTTGCCACGTTCTTTTCGGTATTCAATTATCTCTCAAATGAAACAAAAACTAACAAAATCGGTTGAGATTTACTCGATTTATGTGCAAAAAGCACTTAGGGCCGAGTAGCGGCCTTAGTCCAAGGGCCCAAATTTGAAACTTTTTTTGCCATCATTCTATTCGGCATTCAATTATCTCTCAAATGAAACAAAAACTAGCAAAATCGGATGAGATTTACTCAATTTATGTGCAAAAAACACTTAGGGCCGAGTAGCGGCCTTAGTCCAAGGGCCCAAATTTGAAACTTTTTTCGCCACGTTCTTTTCGGTATTCAATTACCTTCCATAAAAAACTAAAACTAGCAAAATCGGATGAGATTTACTCGATTTATGTGCAAAAAACACTTAGGGCCGAGTGACGACCTTTGAGCCCTCCCAACAAGCCCACGTTGCATCTTACCCAAAAACAATGTTCAGCAACTTTGTTCTACTCGTTAATACCTTTCATTTGATATATCACAAGCAGCTATTGCGTGCGTATTTCGGTAGATATCGTCGAAAGACTCAAAAACACCTATAGGGCCCTAGCTCTGGAGGGGCCGACCCTACCATGCCCATTTTCGAACTTGACCTTACTTTTGTCGATACCAATCGGGGAAAAAAAGAATTTTGAAAAAAGGTTGTGATTTACTCAAGCTAGAGGGGTCACGGACGGACGGACGGACGGACATTTTTTTTATTGCGGATTCGTCATCTATGAACATAACCAAATGCTTTGCCCTTACTGTCTGCTTCCAATTCGACGTGTTACAAACGGCATATTAATCTTATAAGCCCCCAGTACTTCGTACGGGGCTAAAAATGTGAGTTCAATAACTATATAGCCTGAGCTAGCGAATAACATTCCATATTCTTTGGCACTTTAACGTAACAAATAAATATATCAGATTAAATTGACAAATAGCTTTACGGATAAATGGATTTAATAATATTATTAAATTCTCGGTGGTGTTTCTGGGACGTTTTTCGAAAACAATTTACATCAACGATTTATGATCCGGTTGAACGGAATTTTTTAGTTTCCCGGTGTTTGAGTGAGGATTTCTTAAAAAATCTCGTAAGAGTATCCAACGGATACTAATTTAAAACTGATGTACGTTAGTTATGTTAGCTAGTCACATTCAAGTATAAGGCTGTACGACTAACGATTATGCTACTCCTGGATACGTTCCAGTTTAATTAAAAACTCCTAGTCCAAGACTCCCATTCAACATCATGTATACAACTTAGGAATCCAATTATCCATTCATTTAATTCAATTTCAGTTTAAACTGCTAAAAAATGTGTCCGAGATTTCCTCTGAATTTCCTCTGCCAACGAGAAACTTAATTAAATTTATCATCTTGTTGCTACAAGTTTCCTAAACAATCAATTTTGAGGAAACGTAGCACCTTGCCAACGATCCTTTTATATCGATTTAAATTTCTCCAGTTTAATTAAGCGTTCCATAACCCGACAGCAGCCAAAGTATCACTGCATGATTTAATGAAAGGCATAATACAATAAAATAACACTCACCAGGAATATATATATGTGTACTGTACATTGTACACATGGTGAATGTGTATGTTTATCTTTAAGAGCATTTTCTTATATCATGGCAACCGAATTTCCATTTTATATAAGAGAGTAGATATATCGCAACATGCATGATGTAAGACCAATCTTATGGCAAATTTGCCTGTGGCCCTGTTCACATACAAGGTGTGGTTTCTATATTACATCAAAGAAAAAGTGATTTTGATCTGAACAAACGTTTACAAGTTGAGTGGTTCGGTTAAGAATGTTAGCTATTGTCGAAAAATGTTCCTATAAAGTAGGTGTAGAGAGGATAGAAATGTAATTTAATTGAGTTCGTTCTGTTTTTTTTTTTGTTCTTGTTCTTTAAACTCTAAATTTAATTTAAAATCAAATGATGATTTACAAAAGTAACATTCTGGTTAAAATAAATTAACCTCTGGTTTGAGCGTTACATGTTGTGGTATTTCAACCGAAATGTTGTTGTTTGTTAATTTCGTTTCCTTATTGCTATCTATATCACGATATAGGTCTCTTAATATTATAACAGGAAACCATTCCAGCCTTGACAGTACTCAAAAATGCCTATTCAATCTGCCGTAAAGAACTGTAAATTCGATGAGCAGTCAAATTTTCTATCTTTCCCTCACATAAAAGATTTTTTGGAATATAAATCTTATCCCACAAAAACCTCAAAGAGGAAAAGGTGACGCTAGTGTAGTAAAAATCAAACTTCCAAAACATTTGATATCAGTTTTGGTGACGCATTCTTCGCATCAACGTAATCAATTTTCACCAAGAAAATTTTAACAAGAAAATATGTCAACGAGTAGTTTACCGATGAGATTTTACAACGAAAGTTTTACAAAAAAAATGCGTCACAAGTGGCAGATGCTGAGGAAACCCCTCATACGACAATAAACAAACGATACTTTATCCCAACTCTCTACATGCCGTACAGCCGGAAATATCTCAAAAATTCGAAATTTCAAGATGGCCATTTTCTTGAAATATCGAAAAAAGTTTTCCACCAACGAAACTGTACAAGCGACACTTTATCCTAACTCTCTACATGCCGTACAGCAGGAAATATCTCAAAAATACGAAATTTCAAGATGGCCGCCATTTTCTGGGAATATCGATAAAAGTTTTCCACCAACGAAACTGTACGAACGATACTTTATCCCAACTCTCTACATGCCGTATAGCCGAAAATATCTCTAAAATCCGAAATTTCAAAATGGCCGCCATTTTCTTGAAATATCGAAAAAAGATTTATGCTGAAAACAAACGAGGCATTCAAAACGTGTTTTGGTCCTTGTTTTCATGACGAAATTGTCGCAACTGTCAATTAAAGTTAGAAATTTCTCTATCGAAAATTGCGATTGCTGCATTTGTCAATGAAAACTAGGACCAAAACACGTTTTTAACGAAACTGTACAAGCGACACTTTATCCCAACTCTATGAATGAAATAATGGCTTTCATATAAGTCTGTTTTTTGGTTTTTTGCATGAAAATGTTTTAATTAAATTTACAGAAATTAAGTAAAAAACTTCAATAAAATTTATTGATTTGCCGATGAAAAAGTGTTAAGATTGAATTAATATAAGTTTTAGCAAAAGTGCGAGCGCAGTTTTCGCAAACAGATGTAGTGGTTCGATACGTATATCAAACCCACATGAAACATTTCTATTAACTCGAATATGGAGAATGTGCTGAAAATGTGTGAAGATGCTTCATTTCAAGTGGTTTTCAAGTGGTGTTTTCTCCGGATGTGGACCACCGTTTTTAATGATCTATAGCTCGTTGAACTCGTATTGACGAGCACTTTCGTTTGAACATAATATTTTTTTTGATTTGGTTCAGTATGGAAAAGTTAAAATGTTCGCCTATATATAGGTTCCTTAGTCTCCCGTTGGTTGTTTTCTTTTCTTAGGGAGTCGACTAGCGTCACGAACCTCCGCTATCGCTTCGGTTCATGATGATAACCAGAAATAATTTCTGACCAACATTGCATATTATCAGCTAGTCACCGCATCGTCAATATTTCAATGATTCGCACATCTGCTGCTTGAACAATTAACTACAATATCATCTGCCCGTAATATAAATGCTTACAGATATCTAAATGTCAAGCAATTAATTTTCCGAGGGCATAGGATTGTAATAATAGACGTAGTTTGCGTCATCTTAAATAACAAGACGCAAAAGTGTCCTATGTTTTAACCAATGATAAAAGTGAGAACAAAAACGAAACCCCAATCAATATATAATATACAAAACAAAGCAACAACAAAAAAGTTGGGCAGAAATTTTGATGTGGATATGTTTCGTTACTCTTTTATCAATGTTTATGATCTCTAAACAAACGCTAACATTTTAATTAATTTAATTAATTATTAGAGCTGCCACCGACTGCGACAATAACAATACAACGAAAAAGCGAATACGTCGTTCCTGAAACTTGTCCCAATAATCTATAATTATCATGTTGTTCTTTATGCTTCCTGGTTGCTGTTTTGTTTATTTATTTCCCCATATCTACGTCACACAATATTCCCAACAAAATAAACCCTCATCCAACTAATGATATCCATTTCAAAATCTGTCCAAAAAAAAATGTGCTTTACGAATATAGAACAAATATACAAGAGTTGACAAAATGTCACATTCAAAATGTATTCACCAAAATGAGTATATTCATGCATTCAAGACCTAGCTTTAGAAGGTGGTACGGATCCTAAAACATGTAAATATGGAAAAGCTGCTGAATAACACTCCTTACGTCTCAACATACTCATATATCATTCCAATCCCAATAGAATTCTAGACGAAAATCTTATACTATTTTCTCTCAAATTCACCAAAAAGACGTATAGTGTCAAGTGTTTTTACGTTTTTTTTTACCTCAGACTTTTTTCTATAAGCTTGTGTGGGGATGGTATAACACGATGTAAAATTGAGTTTAATAATTTACGATTTACCGATATCAGAACGAGGAAATATATTTCGAATCAAATATTTTTGAGGGGCTTGTAACGATGTGGTTTTTTGAATTTTCAATTGAAAAGGGCAATTATTTGTCCTGTATTCAAACTAATAATTGAAGCTTCTCAACAAAATTAAAAGGCACACAATGTGGACCATTAAGAAGTAACAAGAAAACGAAACTGTATTAAAACTGTGTCATCTCTGTCGACAGAAGTCTGGCTAACGTCAATTTACATAGAAACATAGCTAACGCCTACCCGTACGAAACACCTATTCGTATCAAAAGCCTTTACTGTGAAACTCTTCATTTCTTTTACTTCATTCTCTACTGAAAAGCTATTCGCCCTTTAAAATCACTTACATTATCTTTCTTTGCCTTGTTAGCATATACAAATAAATTGCCGGAGGCAATATAGACAGCCCCGTACGAAGTCAACTTTCATAAATTCCGATTTAAAGAGCTATATACCGCTATATTTACCTATATTTTCCTATAAATAAACATTTCACAGATGAATATGCTATTATATAGCTCAATATAGGTGACTATAGATATATATAGATGTCCATATATGGAATGCCTGAAACACCCCACACACACATAACAAATTATTTCCATGTTAACAGAAACACTCTAAGTACCATTTTTCCCAAGATATATCACTTTTAATAAAATCCAATATGGCCGCCGGCAGCCATTTTGTTAGGAGACCGGAAATAGTACCGACGCTTTACATTCGTTAATACCTTTCAAACAAAAAAAAATTCATGAAATTCGGTCAAAATTTACTCGAGATATTGACAAAATACTCCACGTTCACTGTACGGCCGAGTAGCCAGATAAGAGCTCACTCCAAGAGACCTAGCTCACGCTCCGGAGAACATAATTTCAAAACCTTTTTTTGGTCAAACGGTCAATACCTATCTAATAAAGCTAAAACAGACGAAATATGTTGAAATGTGGCCGACCTACAAGCAAAAACTGCTTGCCGCCCTGTGCCTGTTTCACACCAAGGGGTCTAACTCACGAGTCGGTCATCCAATTTCCATAAACTTTTTTTTTGTCGATCGGTATTGTAAATACCTTTTATTTGACGTATCACTTACATTTGTCAGTAACGTTTGAATGTCCGGAGATATCTTCGAAAAACCGTAAAGCACTTATTGGGCCACAGCTCGGGAAGGGTCGATCCAAAATCACTCATCTTCGAACTTAGCCTGTCTTTTGACATTACCAAACGGGAAAAAAAAGAATTTTCAAAATCGGATGCGTTTTACTCAAGTTATCGTGCAGACGGACAGACGGACAGACGGACAGACGGACATTTTTTTTTTCACTTATTTGGCATCTCTAGACAACCACAATAGGTTTCCCCTTAGAGGTCATTCATAAATGACGTCCACTACTTTTGGTCAGTTTTAGACCTCGTCACTCGTCACGCAAAAGTGGTCAAATTTGACCCAATTTTGTATGGAGCGTCCGAAATCCCCTCAGCACCGGACGTCATTTATGAATGACCCCTTACTCAGGGAGTCCAATTCGACGTGTTACGGACGTATGCGTAAACGCATAAGACCCCAGTACTTCGTACGGGTCTAAAAATTTATCTTAATGGCTAATTGAGTAAAACATATATTTAATCAAACAAATGAATCAATACAAAATTAATCGTACGTTCCAGGACCTATTATTTGGGATTGTGTCAGTAAATTTCGGTAAGTCGTTCTGTCATTTCTGTAAATCTCCGTAATTGATTCGCAATAATAGGTCCTGGAACAATCAACGTAATAGACCTGTAAAAAGCAGTATTTTCCGGTTAATATAAACGAATCAGAAAATCGTTGTCATAAACGATGGGAAATAATGTCGTTGTCAAGCGTATTACAAATTGAAAAGCCTGTCAAAATAAAAAAAAAATTAATCGAAACTTTTTATGACAATGTTCGCAACTTTAGACTGTGAGTGAGTGGGTGTGTAGCAGGTAAGTGATTGAAAAAGTGATTTTTTTATCTAACCACCTGTGATACCTGTGCCTGTGCTCAGGTTTCGATTTAAACTTGAAGTTTAATTACTTTCAATCGAAATGTCTGAAGATGTGTGTCCGAACAGGTAATTGTCTAGTGTGTTTGAAGCAATAATTGCTTTCAGATTGTGGTATTTATTACGTATACTCATGATGCTAATGTATCCAGCTATGTTATGATTGAAATAATTCAATTGATTGTGAACATCCCAGCTTACGCTTTGCAAATCAACGTACACATATTTCTGATAAACACGAAATACCTGTACACACATGCATAACATAAACATACACAACCGAGCATATCTTAAAACATTATATAAAAATGCCGATCAAATTACCTGTCGAAAATGAAATGGTAATGTTTCCATCTTGAAAATATGATAACGATTTTCTAAAAAAAAAAAATAATAATCGAAAAACGAATGTCTGATATATTCAAAGGATTTCATCTTTTTTTCCATGCCACACAGTAATATAAAAGTTCGATAAGAAATTTCATATTTTATTTCGTACAACGTTACAGACATAAACATTCATAGAAAGCGTTCAAAGAACTTTCAGATCGACATTTTTGTTTGACTTTGTTTTTATAAACAAGCAACCATTTTGGGGGTTTCTTAAAAAAAAACTTTTCCAAATAGACCTTCCCAAAAACCGAATGAATTTGCCACCAAATGTTAAAGCATCCTTTCATACACTTTGAATTCAATATTTAATACACACGGGAAAAAGTCAGCCCTGATTCTATCTATATCGGCATCGTTTGACCGCACATAACGTAGCTTATAGATTTTCTACTGCGATTATTTTGTTTTTGAAAGAATTTTTAATTCACAATTTTTTTTTGCACGCAATGTGTTTCCCTTTGCAATTCCATAAAGCAATGCGAAAACTTAAAATATAATTTTTAGTCCGAACACGGTGGGGTTGAACAAAACTTAAATAGAGTCGCAACACCACCCCTGATTTTTTTTTATAGTCTTATTGAGGGACTCGAGTACTATAAGGAACCAGATTCAGTTCGCAAAATTTTCCAGCCGTTTCGGAGAACAGGCACTCATGGCCGTGCGGGACCGACGAGTCAATTTGAATATAGATTGTTATCGCAACGGATAGAGGGGCTAATTTTAAGCTAATTCGTATTAAAAGGGCTCCCCTCGACAACTTGACCACGTAGCTACAGCCAGCTAAAGTAACTGGGCCCATAACCTGATGGCAGAGTATTAGCGATGGAAATAATAAATGCGACTTTTCGTATTGAGTTTACAATCAGAACTAAACTTTATTCAAAGAGTTCTCATCCTAATTACAATGTATCTACGTGTTACATTAGGCGGTGAATATAAGTAGTCGGGTTGCTCTCGACAAAGAATTGCTGCATATAACTTATACCACTTATTTATGAAGAATGCATAACAATTCCACTCATTCTAAAGGAACGGACACTTGAAGATAGATAGTAAATTGAAAATATCGCCGTAGAGTGACCTTGCTGCAAACAAAATGTTGTAACAGATACTTGTTGTGAGGCAGGTATGGCGAGTGTTGTATCGTTGTAAAGCTTAGACTGCAGGCTGATCAGGCATCATTGTTTTGTTGCAGACAGGGTCAACCTGTGTATTGCAGATGAGTCCTAGTTTCGCCGAAGATGGTGAAAATAAAAATTTTCAAATATTATACAATTCAAACAAATTTTGGAAAATCCATTCTCGGCGTTTAATAGAGCATGGAATCCTCTACCAATATCGCCATTCAAAGAGTTTAAAACTTTCTTCGTCTTGGACACATCACCATTCAAAGATGTCGAATTTTCGATTTTAGCTGGCTGTAGCTACGTGGTCAAGTTGTCGAGAGGAGCCATTTCAATACGAAGCCGAGGTCGACAAGACGTCGTGTGCGAAAAAATACCGGCATACCTACCGTGGTAGATACAACGTTTTTCGCAATTTTGGGCCATAATCACCTTTCCAATGCAAAACTTGTCCTACATTTTGTTCCAAAATTCTTGTGTATACAGAAATTCATTTGAACGATCAAGAAGGCTGCATTATAATACACATTGCAATGTGATGTAAAGAGACGCGTTGAATGGAATCGAGTAGTCAATGCTTAGTATATACGCTTCAACAATACGTTCGGTATAATTGTGTGACTCTATAGCCGAATGGCTATAGTCGCTGCTTTGTGTTCAAAAACCTTTCGGTGTCGGGGGTTCGATTTCTGGTCAATGCAAGATTTTTATTTATAAAAATTTAGCCTTCGTTGAAGGTAATAGGTTCTTTAGCGTGCGAAAAAAGGGTAATATCGCACTGTGTCCAGAAATACAGTGAAATAAATACCTTCAAAACGACATTAAATAGATGCATGGAAAGGTGATGATTATGGACCGGAATTGCGAAAAAGTTTTGTTCAACCCCACCGTGCGAAGTGAATGTACCCGAAATGTTATTACTGTTTTTCGTACGTGATATTCTCGACAAAAAAGAAACTCGAAAGTGAGTTTGTTAGCCGGAGTCCTAACCTTTATAATGACATACGACATACCAGTATAATTCATACCAGCAAATTATGCTTTCATATACTTATGCATATACACAGGCAAGGATGAGACCGGAATGGTATAAATGTTCTATTCATTTATCTGATCTTATTTCATACGTGATTAACTATGCAGAAGTCTGGAAAGTTCGACGTTATATAAATTAAATTACCATTAACAAGTAGTCAAATTGCTAAGATTAAAATATCGAAACGCCAATTAAAAATAAAAACCGTAAATTTTTATGAATATACACACTTGAAACAACCTTCCTCTACAGGCACGTAACATGGAACGAATAATACAAAGTGCAATGTTCTGACGATGGCTTATTTTATTACATCGAGTGAAATTCTTCCAATAAGTATCGATAAACTGATATATAAAACGGATATAAATTCGATTTAGATTTTTTTTTTCATCCATCGTTCTTACATGTGTAATGCAATGCTTGGTATATTATATGGTATGGTATATATCCATATACCTAGTGAATTTTTACATTCGGATTTACCTGCAAAATTTAGCATAAAAAATGAAATAATCGAATAAAGCCAAACCCAATAGATTATGTTTCTGTTATTTTCATCTCCGTCTTCGTTCCCTCCTAAATCTACAAATGAATAAATGAAACGCATTCAACGGGCATATTATTATACATAAACTCTTCAAATGGATTTTAGTTTATGCGAAAACTAAATTGCGAAATACCATTAAAAAGTCAATGGTTCGTTGAGGCATAAAAGCAATACGTTTAATCGGAAACGGAAAACCCTGGAATCGTTTTGCTCAATTGGATTGGTGTACCCCACTTTTTTGTTGTTGTTTATAAAAAGGAATCGGACGATTTCGAATTTACACACTCTTCCCTTGCGGTTGTTGTCTGATAGTAAAAAAAAAAACGATTCTTGTAAATAAAATAATAAACAAAGGTCATTTTGGTTGGACGGTCGTCTTGAATTATAGATGGGGACATTTGAAATAGATGGGCTACAACTATTCAATTGCAACAATTTTTCTCCATTTTTATTTTGACGTAAATATCACAAATCTAATTTCACAGTGATGTTGTGATTGGCAATGAACCAGTTATGGTCTGTCCATACAAACCGGAGGACATAGCGATTTCATATAAACAAACTCACCTCCCATGAGAGGTGAGTTTGTTTATATGAAATCGCTATGTCCTCCGCTCCATACAAAGTTTGACATTCGACCATACCTTGTGTTGACGTTCATTGGTGATTGGTGGATAAAAAGTACAAAAAATTATGAACTAATCAAGGTGAATGAAAGTCGAGTTCGAATAGTCGTTCAAAAATTACAAGCAAAAGGACAATAGGTGACAAGGAGCCTAGGTTGGAGAAAAATCATTGGACGATCCCAGGGGGAAATCACTCGTTCTTATTGACGTGATCAACATGATTAACCAGTGATTAACAAGAAGACGAGTGGAGACGAGGACGAGTCGTCGCAAAACTAAAAT
This sequence comes from Bradysia coprophila, assembly GCF_014529535.1. Taxonomy (NCBI): domain Eukaryota; kingdom Metazoa; phylum Arthropoda; class Insecta; order Diptera; family Sciaridae; genus Bradysia; species Bradysia coprophila. Next base: position 4,873,103 of record NW_023503295.1, on the reverse strand, counting down.
TAATTGTGAAATATGGTGGTTAATCATGGGTAATCACTGATTAGCCGTGCGTATTCACAATTTTGCTAATTAACTCATTAAGTGATTAACCATGCTTACCATGTTGGTACTCTATGTGATGTAATACGACATGATGATATCAGACACTATACATTGGGCTTGTTCTAGTCGATCCACCAAACTAAAAACTAAATCAAATTGCATTTTTATCCAACGAAATTTTGACGACAACTGTGTTATAAGTGTTGGAAAACCATTAAAGTCACAAAGGTGCTTCATTCTATATGTGGGAAATATTTATATTTAAAAAGAATGTTAAATTCACTCACATAGTTATACAACAGAAGAACGCTACGTAAAACATACGAACCGAAAATACAATAATGCCATTCAAAAAGATTCCTAGCATGAAGAAGAGAGAAGAAAAAAAAAATTGTATCATCCATCCACACAAAAAAAGTATTCTTTTCATAAAATGGCACCAAAAATACTCCTAGTAATACTTCGGGTAAAGCGTAATATATCATCACTCTATATTTGAAATATGTTTACTCAATTTGTCATATGGTGTGTGTTGTTATAACCACATCGTATCGCGTAAAAGCCACCCTCTCTATACATGCATGTCGAGGTACCTGGGATATTATATTTATTATGTTGTGTGTACAGTGTGTGTGTATATATATTCAGAGCATGTATAAAATTGATAAATCAACCATCGTATATCCGACATTAATACGAAATCTTTCAAATATTTAAAGAGCATTTTGAATCTCAGTTATGAATTCATTAAACGCTTCCATCACAGATCTGTGGAATGATTATATTTAAAAAAAAAAAAACAAATCTGAATTATATTTCATTGAAATCAAAGCGAACACAATTAAAGATTTAGACTGTGCTAATTAAAGCTCCACTTTTCTGTTAACAAAATCTGAGATCACATTATTGAACGAGCTTTAAATTTATGAATTTTCTGATTTATGTCGGTGGAAATGGCATTATCTTTTTTTATACACTTTATTCAAAAGACAATGCCATTTCGACTGATGTTAAATAAACATTTTGTTATTTGATCCTTTCGGAATTATTGCATTGTGCAATTATTGGTATATTATTGGTGGAATAATTATATATAAGAACGGCAATAAATAAGTCTCAATTAAAAAAATGTTTATTTACCATCGGTGGAAATGGCATTGTCTTTTGAATAAAGTATATAAAAAAAGATAATGCCATTTCCACCACAAAAAAAGTCAAGTAAATAAGAAATACGAAATTTGTAATAAATGGTATGTACCAATAATTATTGTCACCGTAAGAATTTACGCTCTGTTGTATTCGCTCACCTTTGTGCAATAATTATCTCGCGTAATAGGATTGAATGGTTTAAAACTGTGTAACTTTGTGAACAACAACAAAATATTTCATTGCACTGCACACATTAAAAACGACAAAGTTCAAATTGAATGTTCTCACCCAACATTATTGGTATACATTTTCTCGAAGGGTTTATTCGGATGATTCCTTGTGTTTTGGGATTTAATGAGCTTTTTCCGTTTACCGTACCTAATTATCCAACGAAAATTCATGATCTCATAAACAAAAAATTGATAAAAAATCAGGATAAACCGCAAACAATCTCTTTGTTTGTCGCAAAAAATTTCCCTTTCGATTTTTCTAAATTTATTATGAAGATTGAATTATAGATCCATTGATAGGTGAAAAATGTCATTTTCTCTTGTGGCTTATGGTTTGTAATCCACAGTATTTTGCTTAGCACCGAAGGGTTGTAAATATGCATCTTACCAGAGCTACTATAGCAATTTATCGTGCATTTTTCTAAAATCGCTTCCGGCTGAGTCATTTATTCCGAAACTTTCACTTACGATGCATGTTTTACACAATTTTCTACACGTATTAATTCAACAAAATTAGTGAATGCAACCGGTAATCAAAAACTGGTAAAAAACCGGTAATGGCTATTACCGTTTACCGGTAAATAAAATTTTGATAACCGGTTTTACCTCAGGACATAATGTTTAGTTCTCTCTTATCAAAAAAGTACTCCGTGCGAGAGACAAAATAGAATTTAAAAAAAATCTTTGTTTATTTGACAGCTCGCTCTCTCACTTTTTGTTGAGTGGAATGGAAACTTAATCATAGTATCGAAAATAGGCGAATTTAAATTGCAAGATGATATTTTGCTCAAATGAAATAATAATGCGTGATATCGACAGAGTCAATCCGTCAACATTATCGTCTTTAACTTTTATTATAAAATATTGAGAACTTGCAAAGTCTAAGAAATGGATATCTAGCCTGCTCAGGTTCACCAATGAAATGGAACCCGAGAAGGCAAATTGCAACATAGAATCAAATTGAATATCAACCGTTTAAATATCGAATTGGGATTTGTCACTTGTATTTCGTATGACATTTTTGATGTGACATTACGAGTTTGTGAAGAAGCGAATCTTAACGAGAGAGACGAAGTTCAACCAATAGAAACCCTTCACGGTGCTCTCTTACGGCAAACATTTTTAGATGGAAACCATTTTTAACTTCTAGATTTATGAAAAATCTTCACCGTAACATTTACGTAAAAAAGGTTGAGGATTAAAGAACTGATGAACATTTACAAGTAAAATTTTATGAACAAAATCATTTTTTAGGTTCAAATTGAACGTACGTTTGTCATGAAGCTGATTAAACTTTAAACACAGCTAATATTTTGAGTTTTTTCATTATAAAATTGAACTTAATTTACGCCGTAAGTGCGGTCGAAATTCAAAATGCAAAGTGCGGAGGTTTTTCCAACGTAGCGTCATTTTCATTATAATGAAGCGTTGAAATGTATTTTTCGGTTCACTTTTTCATCAAATCGTTCACTTAATTCAAATTTTAAGCACACTTAGGCCGTTTTGTATATAATATAGACTACCGGTAATTTACCGGTAAATTTTCTCGAAATTTTCGGTAATACCGTTTACCGGTGTTTAAAAAAGAGACGGTAATTGCATTCACTATGAAACTTTTGCATTAATTTCAACAAATTGTATAATTTTCACCAAATTATCGATTTATTTTACATGTAATCAACAAAAAAAGACTTGCCTTAGCACAAAATGAAGCAAATTCTCTGCCAGTTTATGTCTTGTCGGTAAAATTTATAATTCAGGTGAAATGAAAAGATTCACTTTCTATCCATGCTACGGAACAGTTCAACCAACTAAGTTCTGTAAGTGGGGTAAGTGGACAAGAATGTTCTTTCTCACAAAGTTTATAGTAAAAAGTGGAATTCCTGATCAATCTAAGATTTTTTCTTTTCTAGTCTAACAAAGTAGCTCTTTCGAATTGACTTCGTCACACTAGAGCTACGCAGATGTTTTTGTATTTGTAATTTTGAAACTGAAATAAATGAAATGAGATGAAATGAAATGAAGTAACCCGAGCAGTGCATATTTTTGGTAAATTTATTCGGGAGAGTTTACAAAAAATTAAAATTTTGGTAAATTTTGGCTAATAATAAGCCATTGTCACCAAAACCCAGTGACCATGACCGTGACCGTGACCGTCACCAAAACCCAGTGATACAAAAACGTAGATAATTTTGGCTAATTTCGGCAAATTTTGAAAAAATCTTTGAAATTAATTTGCTGAACATATTTGCTGCTTGGGTAAGTTTTTTTAGACATTAAATGAACCTGTACCCGAATTAAATTATTCAAAACCGAGGGGAACAATATACGATGCCTATTGAAACTTGATGCGAGCCAAATCAAATTGTTGAAACTTGAAAAAAAGATTGATTCGGTTAATAAAGATGGGTACACAGTTCGTGAAAAATCCATGCAAAATGCATGAAAAATGATGTTCGGTCCACAAGTTGCAAAATGCGTGAAAAATGTGTTTAATCGCAGTCCAAAGTTAACAATTTACATTTTATTGGAATACAAACTATGCGCTATTGGTACCTTTGGCGAAAATAATTACCAATAGCGCTGAGTTTGGATCCTAATAAAATGTAAATTGTTAACTTTGGACTGCGATTAAACACATTTTTCACGCATTTTGCAACTTGTGGACCGAACATCATTTTTCATGCATTTTTCAAGAACTGTGTATTAGCCTTAAAGACTTCCGATACTTCCGATATGCTAATTGGTGATGCATTCGAATTCATTTCTATTCGGTCATCTATCGGTCATAATTAGCTAATAATTTTCACATAAATATTCCGTCAATATTAATTTTTAATTTTTAGCTGCCCTGAAGTAAAGTTCACTTTATTTCCCGTTTCTCACTAAATAATATTTTCTACGACACTTTAGCAATCTAATCACAATATGAACTTCCTCGTCAAAGTAGCAAGATATGAAATGGTCAAAGATTTATAGAGACTGTTGTTGTATGATGAATTGGATGCATTACATTGTTCTGATAATGTGACAGTTGAGAGTATTGATACTCACAAGTCAAAATAAATATTTGCAATAAAAATGGGTTAATTCTGTTACAAAGAGAAAGAAATGAAAAGCATCAGTGAACTTTTCATTGTCTGTGGTCTTCTTCGGAAATTATTAAAAAAAGTAAAAGAAATATTACAGTTCTAAAGTGCCCATTCCACTTAAAAAAAAGTACTCCGTGAGAGAGCCGTTAGAGAGCAAGCTGTCAAATAAACAAAGAAAAATTGAAAAAATTCAATTTTGTCTCTCACACGGAGTACTTTTTTTGGTAAGAGGAAACTAAGCATAAGTCTCCAAAATGCACTGATTTTGAAAAGCCTATGTTCGTCAAAATTGCTTGAAATGAATGCGGCGCTTTAGAGACTGTACCGATGTGTACAATGCTTGTCAATAAATAGAAAATTTTTAATTGAGCTATTCGGAAAACAAATTTAGTTTCTGTAGAGGGATTTGAGATTTGAGACATTTTAAGAAGTAATATCTGCAATGTAGAGTGTGAACCAAGGGAGTTTTAACTAGTGGGAAAGTTTTGAGTCTCAAACGCTACCGAAAACATCGAAATTCTTTATGATAAAATCGAAATTCGCCGCCAATTTGGGGATCAGTCGTTAAGAGGTAAGTGCTTGCGAATTCAGTGCAAGTAAACTGATCTCTGAAATTTGTCCTCTATTGTTACGAAGGGAACATTTTTTACTTCAAAAAAACATCAATCTCTAAGCAAAAAAAGACCGCAAAATGTGTAATGACCGAATTAAACTTGACTGACATTTTTTTTAGTTCCTCATACGTCATTCCAGTCCACGAACCTTTTTCTTTGTACTTTTTAAGGAGGACTGACTATGTTCAACATATTTGTACTCGAAATAATGATGAACACGCGAGGCAAAACCTTCGTACTTGAAATAATGAGCAACACGTACTAATTGCTTTTACTGTACAAATTCACATGTTCCGCGAATTCAGAGAGTGATTTCCGTATTAGAAGGGAAGCATTCTATTTCTGGCGAACAAAAAGATGAATTTGTTTTTGGTCAATATTTTTGGCTTCACTTCCGAAAAAAGACAAGTGACAAAGCATTGTCGATGGAAAGCATTGTGTGTTGAAACGTAAAATACTTCGTCTGTCTACGACTAAGCGTCCAATAACTAAATTACGTGTGCACAAGTTTTTCGTGTAGGTTCGACGAATTGAACTGGCGCCTCAAGAATGGGTTTATATGTCAAAAAATAAACAAATATTCATTATTTTGTCGTTTATTATTTTGTTCAATCGGATTGAAGTATCAGTTGAGTAAAAGCAGTCGTGTGAGATAGTTGCACACATCCTGCTGAGATTAAGCGGAATTAGGACTCTGCAAGAGTTACGCGACCAATACGAAGCGTAAAGCCGAGCAAATCGTGCGGCAATTGAATTACTTTTCGATGGAAAGATTAAGAATATTCAAAATACTTCGCAACACGACAACCAAGTCAGTAAGAACTATGTTGACCACTGCCTGTGTTTTAGAAAAGTTTTTGAGAAAATCAAGAAAATTTAAGAAAATGTAGAAAATTTTAGAAAATTTTAGAAAATTTTAGAAAATTGTAGAAAATTCATGAAAACAGTTTTATTTATAATTTCACTCAAATTACGCAAAAAATATAGAGAATGACTATTATGATCTTTGAAATTATTCTTTGATCAACAAACAGAGATAGTACGCAACAGGCATCACTTTTGGGTCGAAACTCGACTCTCATGGAGATTGAATGTTTGATTTCCAGTAATTTCCTCCATTATCCTAAGCCAATAATAACAGTCTAAACTGAGGGAATATGTCATAACCAGAAGGTAAATGCGCTAGAGCTAGAACAAAACTATTTGTTACATGTGTGAAAGATCGCACGTATTATTCCCGATTCTCGTTAGAGAATGCAATACCGGTTAGAAAACCGGTATCTATAACCGATTTTTCGAAAACCGGAGTACTGTTATTTTTACTTCGGAACCGGTTATTCCTAGTGGTATGATTCTAAGTATCACTCTTAATATTTTTTTACACTGTAGGCCGATTAAATGCTGCTAGGGGCTAAGGGCTGCTAGTGTTAGTTTCCGGACAAGAACTAATGAAAAGATCGAACGGTTTTTTAATAAGCTTTGTGGTCTGTCAATTTGGCTTTTAGGTAAAGTTCTTGTCAATATTTTAAGTTAGGACTGACTAGCAATTCATCATGTCTTAGATAACATGAAAGACCGTGTTACTTTCTTATATTAAACCGAATTTTTTGCTTGAAGTTACTATTCAATGCTAACTAATTTTTAGTATGGAATTATTTAAGAGATACTTTAGACGCAGACAGCTGACACACAATCTTTCTAAGCTGTCTTAAATCCAATTTTCTTTCTTATTTGAAAGTCGATTTAAAGTTGTTGCTATATTGAGCAAAATAGCAAAATCGCTCAAACAACCAAATCCAACACAGCCCAATCACTTCACTCACAAGCTTTTTTTTCTAGCTAGTCTACAACATTTTCAATAATTTAAGCCCACTAGTCAAAATCATTCTATATCTATTTACAAATTTTGTCACTAAGAAGCAAAATTTTTTTTTTGGTGTAGCCGATGATTTAAAACTCCACTATTTCCCTTCGATGAATTTGCACAAGTTTCTAATTAATGAAATAAAATTTCCAACATCGTTTTTTCGTTTCTATGAATGATAAAATTGTTTTTGTCCCCAGCACAGAACTCCTAGGTCGGCCAATACTTGTTTTCGAATCTAGATTCACGCAGAATCAATCATTTTTATTGGAATTTTCTTAATTAGTCATTTTTACGAGAATTCAAAAAGAATTGGAAAATTGAAGAAAATTCCAGAAAATTTTAGAAAATCAAGAAAATTTTAGAAAATTTAGAAAATTTTAGAAAATTTAGAAAATTTTAGAAAATTTAGAAAATTTTAGAAAATTTAGAAAATTAAAGAAAATTTTAGAAAATTTCAGAAAATCAAGAAAATTTGAGAAAATCAAGAAAATTAGGTATCTCCACCGAAACACAATGCAAAACGGTTGGAATTTAACTCAGTTGTCCTAATTTTAAGTATTAAATTTCCCACATCGTCCGATGGATGCTAAATTGCAGTAATTTTGTCGGAAATCTCAATGTTATAACTCAGTTTCTAAAAGAAAATTCCACTTTTAATCTACCCTTATTAAATAACAATTAGCTGTTATAAGAAATTCGGAGAGAACACTGAAAATTGTTTGAATGAATTAGTTCACATCGATTCTCGATGAACAAGGAGAAACAAAGACAACAAAACTTTTCCACAAAACGAATTACAAAAGGTCATTACTATTCTTAGCTTTAATCTGTTTATAATCTGTATCCTACGTTACAACAATTACTACCAGATCGAGAACAACAACAACAAAAAACTTACCTTTTATATCGTACTGCTCAGGGCAAGTATAAAAGATATTCCGTTTTTGTTGTCAATCACAATATTTTCATCTAGATAGACAACGTATTCGAACGAACCACTGCGTTATCATTAACAGGTCAATTTAAAAAGAAAATTTTTTTCCTTTTCTTTCGATTTTTTTTTCGACCAAGCGTTTTTCGTTATTATTTTCGATTGTTTACCAACTCTCTCTTATTTACACAATCAATTAAAATTTTCCGTTTAACCACACACTTTTACTTTCCTCAATAATTTCTCCTTTTTTCAATTTTTTTGTTTTTAACGATAATACACAGAAAAGTTCCAAGGTATTTGAACTCACTTAAACTTTAAACGCTGTTAAAAGGAAATTTCTAATATATTGCCGGTTGTTATTACAACGAACTGTAGTGGTACATGTAACGAAATCCTATACGGTAATTTGTAAATATTTTATATGGTGAATTACCATAAGGTAACCGTTGTTCCTTATTTACTTATTTTCTTTTTTTTTCGTTAAAGTCAAACCACCGATTATTAAAGTTTTCAAGAAGTTATATTTTTGACTGTTGTGAAGACATCAATATTTTATTATGCTAACATTTTAAACTCTTTCCATGACTAATGCCATAATTTTCCAGTTGCACGCCAAAAAGATTATTTTTTTTATTATTATTTTTCAATTCTTCCCAGAAATACGAAAAATTATTTCTCAACAAAATTGAATTTTCAATTCAAGTTACAAATAATTTTTGCTTTTCAGTTTTACCACACCGGAGTACTTCAAGAGAACGCGACCGGATAAATGAAAGTGCCCGAATTGACTGACGGAAAAACCACTCGTTGATTCTCAATGATTCTGTTGCAGTAAAACAAACCAAAAACCACTTGAAAAATATATGCTCCATGGTTCGTTTATGTATTTGGTTCGGTTATATATTTCTGTGTTGTGTTGTCAACTACATTCGTTGGCATCTGCGTGGTTCTGATTGGAGAATATATATCCCTTTGTCCCTGTGTTAAGGGGAGGAATTATATATCGTCTTCACTACTTAACGAATGAATGGTTGTGAATTGTTTTGATGTATGACAACGCCATAGTTATACGAATACGCTGATAACGGATATAGGAGAAATAGGAACAATTCACCGTGGAAAGTATGCATGAAACAGAAATAGAAGTAGAAATAGATTTAGATTTAACGTAGAAAGAACATTTTGGTCGGCTTATTCAGTAATGTAAGTAAAACTAATCAGCCAATCTTTAACTCAATGTGTAGTCAATTTCTTTACACTGCGCTGAACAAGGTTCCAGTCCGAAATTCTGTTCTAGTGGCTAAAAATTGAATTGATGTAATGTTAAATTTCCGGAAAATGTAAAAAATAAGAACAGCAAAAGTACTGCGACATATTTATTAAATATCCGATTGTGCTTGATACATGATCTTTTACACTTCATTTGTTTTCACACTCATTTTACTGCACAACAGAATGCTACTTCCTTAAAAAGTTCAGTTCGCGTATTCAACATTCAACTATTTATCCCATGTAGTAGTAATGTAGCAACTGCCGCGGGCCGAGGTGAGAATACGAAAGTTTTCTTTATGCCACTCAGCGTCACGACATGCAAAATTTACAAACTTTAGATGTATCTGTTACATAAAACGTTGTATGAATGCCGGTGCAATGGTTATTTATGAAACAAGAATCGTATACTAGATGTCAATTGTCAACCCGAGGCGAAGCCGATAAAAAACCATTTGTGCTTTTGGGCCAAATAGGGTCGTATGTGGTTTGGATGCATCTATGATGAAATTTGTACACCTAAACATTTCAACTTCTATTTCATCGTAGATGCATCCAAACCTCATAAGACCCTATTTGGCTCAAAAGCACATTAAATTACCTGTCAAATGACACCCCACACGATTATGTACGTTTTGTGTACCTCGAGAAATTTCAGTAAGAAAAGTGTAAGTCTTCGGTTGAAAACTTCAACTGCACATATTTCAGTGTCGATGAATTTTAAACCCAATAAGTCCCTATTCGGCTCAATAGTACATGTGATTACCTTTCTAATGACACCCCACACGACCCTGTACGGCTCGTGTAACTGGAGAAATTTTTGTAAGAAAGATGCAAGTTTTCGGTTTTTAATCACCTTTCACCAGCCACACAAACTTCGAAGAATTTTGTTGAAAGTGGTTTTGGCTTCTTGGGTCGAATACCTATCTAGGCACATATAAAAAAGTCCACCGGAAAATGCGTTCGATTTCGGTGGGCTGTTTTTCAAAAGAATCCCTCATTTGAGTTCATTTTCATACAGTGTATTAGGTGGCGGGACATTTACACACCGTCAATATCGTCAGGAACGATATTATCGTTTTTTAGACGATAGTATCGTTTTTTAGACGATAGTATCGTCCAAAAAAACGATAATATCGTCTCAAAATCGATATTATCGTTTTTTAGACGATACTATCGTCCAAAAAAACGATATTATCGCCCAAAAAATTTTCATCCAGGACGATAATATCGTGTAAATTGTAAAATTCTAAAATAATGTCTGGACGATAGTATCGTTTTCTTGTCGATATTATCGTTCAAAAAACGATATTATCGTTTTCTGGACGATATTACCGTTCTAGAAAATCTAATGGATATTTTCGTTTTCTGTACGATAATATCGTCCAAAACGATAATATCGCCCAGGACGATAATCGTTTAGTTTTGGGTGGTAATATTGTCCAGGACTCAATTTTACTCAGAGGTGCAGCAAGAACCGAATTCTCTTCCAAAATACCGAAAAACAATTGTCAGAGGAAATCACCTACACATCAGTGTTTAAAAAAGGCGTTTAGTTCGTCCCTAAATAATTCATCTTTTTACGTAATGAATACCAACTTTGATTGTACATAAAAAGCGTTTTAACACGCCGAGCGATCTGGCCCATTGCCCCGGAGCGAAGCGGAGGGCCGCAATGCGAGCCGGGCGCCGGAACGGTGTCGGAACTTAGGAGTTATTTTTTTTTTCTCGCATCGTCTCATAATTAGTCTGTGTAATTTTTCTATATAAAATTTAAATTTACGGAACCAAATGAACCAATTTTTAATATATATTTTCCGTCTATAAAAAGGTGTTTATCTACAAGATTTTGTGTTTCGTCTTTAACAACCATCCAGAACGATAATATCGCCCAGGACGATATTATCGTCTAGAATTTTAATTTTAAATAAATTAAAAACGATATTATCGTCCTGGACGATATTATCATCTCAAATTTAAAAAAATAAATTAATTAAAAACGAAATTATCGTCCCAAAAATTATCGCCCAGGACGATAATATCGTCCAAAATAACGATAAATTTGTTCAGAAAAAGAAAATAACGATAATATCGTCCAGCGGATATTTTCATCCAGGACGTATAGTATAATCAAAAAAACGATAGTATCGTCCAAAAAAATGATATTATCGTTTAAAAACGATATTATCGTTTTTTTAAACGATAATATCGGCAAGAAAACGATAATATCATCCTGAAAATATTTTAAAATTTATAATTTTAGACAATATTATCGTCCTGGATGAAATTTTTTTGGGCGATAATATCGTTTTTTAGACGATAGTATCGTCTAAAAAACGCTACTATCGTTTTTTGGACGATGCTATCGTCTAAAAAACGATACTATCGTCCAAAAAACGATACTATCGTTTTTTAGACGATACTATCGTCTAAAAAACGATAATATCGTTCCTGACGATATTGACCGTGTAGTTATGTCGCCTCATCAGTGTATTAGGTCCCTTATTTGACGTTTCGAAAATGAACCGCTACTGCCTGGCTTATTTTACTCTGCCGTGCAGGTAGCATATAAACAAAATTCAGCTTTTCGCATTTTCTGGTCGCAAGACAACAAAATACCCTACTGACTTGCTGGGAAATATTTTGTTGGGGGGTTTACTATTACTGCTTCGCAATTTTAATTTTTTCATGAAAGAGACAAGAGCCGAGTAGGTAAGATTTTACACCTTCGAGTTTGTATATCGTTTATTAGGTCCAGGAGTAAATACTCCTGCATTTCTCCCATATTCAAAAACATAGTCTTTTTAAAGCATTTATTTGACAGTTATCGTTTTATTGTTAAGATATTGTGCGTACATATAAGCAACATGAAACAGAAGTTATTTCATCATTGAATGTTGATGAGATTTTTTTTTGGTAAAATATTGTCTTGTGCGCCCGTCAGTTTCCTCGGCGTTTCTCCTCTGTTTACGAAAGAAGTTTATTTCTAGCCTCTTCGTAGCTTTCAATTGACTGAAACGGAAAGAACATAATAAAATTGCCGCCTAGTGTACACGGAAAACAACTTTAGCACAAAATCAAACAAATTTTTTAGTTTATGTCATCAGCATGGATTGGTAGCAGTTAGCAATTTGTAGCGGTTGGTTATGTTAAATATACAAACTAAACAATCATAAGGTTGCATTAAAAGCTGCTAAGAATATTATAGTTAAGCGTTACACTACCACACCTCCTTTCGGTTAATTTCATTTATTTCAATTCTACATTCATTGCAACTCAAAATCCGCGACTGACCTCCCAGATGGAATCTTCCCATGCCGGGAATAAACGTTTAAACGAACGCGGTTCGTGACCCTGATGAACCTTTATGATTGGAACTGTTTCTTCGCAACGGGCTGACGGATCAGTTCGTATGTATAACTGTAAAGAAAACGAAAAATTTCCATTAATTGTCTGTCATCCACAATTCACATAGCACACAAACATTAGCCATTTCCAATGATTTCGCTTTTTCCTCGTCGGTCGAACCATCTCCTTCCCACACATAAATCTCATCGCCACCATCTAGCACCATAATGTCATCTACATCCATATCCTCCTGTTCGTAATGATGAACTTCTTCAACGCGGAACCTTCCATTCGCCAATATTTTGCAATGGAACAAACGCGATTCCAAGAATGGCGGGCCAGGTTTGTCCAATTCCTTGTCATAATCGCCTTGACCACCTATAGCACTCCAGAATTGATCGGGTTCATTTCCTTCGTCAATTATTTGTGGAGCGTGGTTCGGTGACAATCGTCCGACGATCTGGGCAGCCATATCTTTTTCAAATGGTGATGCGCCCTACGAAATTTCAGTCGTCAATCGAATTACTTTCTTACATTTTTGCTTGTGACTTACCACTCCGTGCCAAACGTAAGTAGCATTAGGTGTTTCTAAAATGAATACATCGTCGGAGGCCAAAGAGGCGGCCACCTCTGGCATTTGGTCTGCACGAACATCATCAGCTAAAGTGCCACGGATTCTAAATAATCTAGTGCCATCTACATCATATGTATCGTTGTCCTGTATGTTCTTAAATCCAGACGCATGACCACCAGAAAACACAACCATTTTGCCTTTGAAAATCTTCAAGAAATGTCTGGGCTCATGTCCTTGAGTGACGCGAACTTGTATCGCACTACCGTTTAATTCATTGTCCAAACGGACAGCGTGTATCGCAGATTGTGCCTTTTCATCGATACTTGAATGCTTGCCCTGCGAAATCGATTCAAAATCAGTACTTCGTATGGTTGGTCGAACTTCGATTCCCAATACAGTATATCGTTTACCTGCCAATAATAGATAATGTATCCTTGACCGCCACGTTTATTCTGGTAGTGATATTTTAGGACGTAAGAATCGCCACCGAAGAACATTCCATGCATTTCCGGATCTACAGGAACTAGATTAAAGTTTTCAATGCGCCAGATTTCAACTGAACCATCTCCATTGTCAGGCATAAAGCCGATAGCACGTCCACCGCTTCTCTTAAGTGCATGTAGAACGTATGGATCGAAATCAATATCTTCGGCACTGTCTGAGTCTTAATTATTGTACAAATGAGCAGAATTCTAAAAAAAATTGGCGAAAGTGTAATACCATCGTCGTTTGCAGCACGAATGAGCCGAGCATGCGATGATCCCTGATCTCTCCATCTTGAAAAGTATTGTTTAAATGGAGCAGTCTCAGCTCCCTCAACAATTCGTTGAACTCCAGTCCAAAGTGGATAGCTCTTCTTTGTAATAAATTCTTGTGCTCTTTGCATCGATTGTGTCTTTTCCTGAGCCGTAGCTCCTTTTCCAACCCACACATAAATTGAGGATCCTGTGTCCAGTATAAAGCAATCCTACAATGTTAAGCGTCGACTTCAAAATACCTGTTCACAACAATGAGCATTTATTATTTACCTCTGTAGCAAGCATTGCCTGCGTAAGTGGTCTTGATGAAATGGGCTGAACTTGCAAGGAACCACCATCATCAGATACTTTGTATAACGTGATTGTGGCCGCGTCATTTTTCTCAAATGCGCCATCATCTTCTCCCGCACTTGCATCAGGAACGTCTTCGGGGGAACCTTCACCCAAAACAGTGAAAAATTCCTCCTGATCTGAAAACGAACTGAACTCATCCAAAATGTGAACCGTAGCTCGACCTAAAAATCTACAATTAATTCGACTTCAAAAAAAAATTAAAAGAAAAAATTGACCGTTGTGATCCTGATCCCGAATTTGATTCGCAGCACTGATTGCTTTCAACTTTTCAACTCGTTTAGCATCAGTGCCAACATAGACATGAATGTCTCTTCCAGCATCAAGTATGAAACAATCTCCCTTGTTCATCGAAGATAACGACAACGGTACTTGCCGAACGCGAACACTTCGTTTACCCTTAACTTGGAACAAACGCTTCTCGCCCTCAGCATTAGTCGTCACTTCATTAAAACCACTTGCTACGCCACCAGATTGATATCGGACTCCTAACAATCAAATAATGGTAGTGTCTATTCCAACCGAATTGGTAGCGAATAACATTACCATTCTTAAAGTATCCCAAAAATAGATGAGTCTCATGTTCCTGCACCTCTCGATGTTGAATGGGTGCTCCACCTAAGAGATCATCTAACTGAACTGTTAAAATTGCCGCGGCTCCAGCTTCATCTTGTGTTGTTTCGAGACCCAACCAAAAATGTACATCCCACGATAACACTCTGCTCTTCGACTCTTTTGTCTGTTATTTTAAAATAGGAAATGAGCAAATTTATTTATGGATTGCAGGGCGGTTTTTATCGAGATTTTGCTACACACATTTAAAATGATGTAAGAGTCTCCTGTGTAAAATTTGCCAAAGTCTTTGCTTGGATACGGCACGGGTTCAAAGTTCTGAAATGCAAAGAGGATGAGGTTTTACAAACTCCAATGTCATACGCTTTTTTAAGTCAACACATCTTTCCACCCTTAGATTTTGAAGCCCGATTCGAGCTTGAGTTGGTTCACTGGAATCTGACCGGAACCTGAACTTTTACTTTCCGGTTTGATCTGAACCTGAAACTTTCATGTTGGATCTGGTCGAGTTCGGGCAATGAAACACAATAGGTCAAACCATAGCACTCTCGCTTCGGTGCTTGATGGTGCTATGGTCAAACTTAAAAGTAAAAGTTCAGATTCTGGTCAACCCAGCTTAGATAATATTGTTAAGAAAATATTGATTCGTGTTTACTAGGGTGTTGCGTTTTGCAGTCTTTTTTTTATTTTTTTAAGGCCTGCGGGTAGGCTCGATGCAGAATGGTCCACTGATCACGAAAATAACAAAAAAAAAAAAAAAGTTCGAAGCTCCCTGCACCTCTGAAAACCGACTTTTCGGTCACAGAGCCATAGTGAGAGCAGTTCTGCCGCTTGTGTTGAAACAAATTTGTTAAGTGTATATGATAACTACTCGTAGGAGACTGTAGCTTCAATTTGGCATACTTTAAAATTTAAAAAAATTCGACTCACCGATGAAAAATTACAAAAAGTGTTCCTTACCATGACTTTTTCAGAAATTTTTTGGAGTTAAAGCTTTCTAAAATCTGTGACTGGGAAGCAAAATAGTCGTGTCGTAGCTCATTTTAAAGGGAATTTCAAGAGCTTTCAAACGACGATATAGACCCGACGTAAAGTTTCACCGGGTTGCAGATTCATTGACCTTCCAATGTGTTGAAAATGGTACGAAAAAAACCAATTTTTTTTGTTTTTCACAGAATTTATGCAAAAAGCGGTTCTAAATTGTTCTTAGATTTGTTGGCGTGAACAATCCAGCAATCCTAGGGACCTAATTGAAAAAATATAGAGCTACTAGATTATTCAGGTCCCTAGTCAAATCAGCGCTCCTGCCTGCCTGGTGTTTATTGTACATGAATTTAATTTAATTTTTCTTTCCAACGGTCGAACGAGCAGTCTAAAGGCTTCTTGACACTTTCACCACCTTAAAAAAAGTAGTTTGATTGCTAGAGATAATATTGGTAACACAGTACGATGTTCTAATGTTCGATTTTGCTTTAAAGGATACCATTATACCCAAAATGTTCGCACAATCAGAGTTACCATTTTGTATTTATTTCTCTGTAAAAAAAATGTCGAAATGGAAATGCGACGACTGTTTTGTAAATATAGTCTTGGATCTATGTAAACTAAAGTATATATTGTGGCTTTGTATAACATCATGTATACGTTTTAATTATCTACTTAGATTTAATATCCGATGGTATATTTTTAGCATCGTCTACCTCTATTTTAAAATTTACAATTTTTTTTTCTTCAGTGATTCGAATTCTTTTTTCTTTTTCTTTTGCTGTAAATGTAATTTTTCCGAGAATTATGACGATGCTAACATTTGATTAACAGTCTTGTTTTATATTATATACTTTGACCGTTGCTGGGGATTGGAAATGGATTATAAAAATTAATTCGTGTGTCATTTACGTTATAATTACGAAGCTAATAAAAGATCTGAACGAAAATCTTTTGCTGAACGTTTATTAGAAAATGTCAATTTTATAGTTCATTAAAAAAGTTTAATTATTTGTTTAACATCAACAAATCAACGGCAGTTTGATGTTGCTTTAGTAGCCATTTTTCATGAATTATTTCGAACATTAATCTCAAGATAAGTAATTAAAATATAAAATTCGTGAAATGCTACAATATAAGCGTGCAAACAAAACTGTATGGAAGGTGATGATGATATTAACCAGCTACTTGCTAGGGCTACGATTATAATTTTCTTCGAGAGGGGCGAGGAAGTCCTTTCATTTTCAGCGAAAATCGGGTGACGACAGGACATATGTTTGAAAAAATTGATTTGTGAAAATTCTCGAAATTCTGGAAAATTTTTCGAAACTCTTGAACATTCTCGAAACTCGAGAAAATTCTTGGAAATCCTTGAAATTCTGGAAAATTATCAAATTTATCAAAAATTTTCGTGGAATTTCACGAAATTCTCAACATTTCTTGAGAGAAGAATATATTTATTCGGCGACATTATTACAAGCTTTGGTTTCTCAATCATTCATGGGAATTCATTTTTAGGTCTTTTTTCTTCTAGAAAAAATACCCTATTATGGCCGGTTTGTCTGTCTGTCTGTCTGTCCGTCTGTCTGTTCCACAAATTTGGTAGTTTTGGTAGCTCTCAGTCGGTAGTTGGTATTTTTGGTAGTTGGTAGTTTCGAGCTGGATTGACATTCAAAATTGCAAAGCCACCATGAGCATATCAACCAGGCAAATAATAATTATTTGTTATCTGATCACCGATAGCTCACAGTTAACATTGCAATTCGAAAATTTGGTAGTTGGTAGTTGGACTACCAAGGCTATAATTGACTACCAAACGTAATTTTTGGGGAAGAGATGTTTACTATTCGAGAACTACGCACCGACTGACGAAATTATTCTACATGCTCGGATATTTATAAATCGGAAATTTGGTAGTCGGTAGCTTTGGTAGTTGGTAGTTGCGAGATGGATTGACATTCAAAATTGCAAAGCCACCATGAGCATATCAACACCAGGCAAATAATAATTATTTGTTATCTGATCACCGATAGCTCACAGTTAACATTGCAATTCGAAAATTTGGTAGTTGGTAGTTGGACTACCAAGGCTATAATTGACTACCAAACGTAATTTTTGGGGAACAGATGTTGACTATTCGAGAACTACGCACCGACTGACGAAATTATTCTACATGCTCGCCTATTTAAAGTTTAATTTTTGGTAGTTGACTACCAAACTGGTAGTTGAATACCAAATTGGTAAAACGTTGGTAGAGATATTTACTCTTCAACAGCTAGATGTCGACTGATGAAAGCTATTCTTCCGCCTTGCCTCCAGAAAAAGAAGAAAGACCTCACCAGGCTTTAGCCGGTCTATTCTTGTTGGGATATATTTAAGTTACAATTAAAAGGTTTATGGAATTACTTAAGCTTGAAACGTCTCAAGCTTTTTTCCCTTGAATTTAGATATCCCTAGCTCACCTGTCACCCACATTGAGAATCAATGATCAGAATTTATTGTAGTCAATTTGCAATTGTAATTATTTGCATCAATTTTAACATCAAGTCAATTTATTGGATGGATGTACGAATTCCAATTCGCTTTACTAAAATTTTTCTTGATAATTTTGCAAACGGGAAAAATCGACTGTATAAACCAACAACTGCTTTTCGAATATTGATCTGAACCCCAGCATCATTGCACCGAAGATAAATAATTACATTTAACTCATGTCAAGTGTATGTACAGATTTCTATATCAGTCAACATATTTCTTTTCCATAGTTTCAAGGAAAATCATTTTCGTAGCTGTTTTCTTCGTCGAAAATTTTGAGTTGCAATTGTGCACGATGCAATGAAGAAGTCAAAACAAATTTAATAATTCATAATTCATGCAATGATTACAACGTATATCGCGCAAGACATTTGATTGGAAACAGTTTTGTTATGTTACACGCTTGGCTGAAGTGCATTAAAGCATTTCAGTATCGAGTATATACATTAATTATTTATGGAGTGAAAGCAGTCAAATCTTTGTGACTGTAAAACAATCAATTTTTATATTATTATTTTGCTGGTAGGTATGTACAACGTGCGATAGATTCATATGCACTTAATATCATTTTTCATTAAAAATTTATGTCATAAAATTCGTAAATATTTACTTATCAAAAGTAAACAAAAAAAATCTATTGCCATCTATAAAAAAATCAAGAAAATTATTTAATATATTTTCAGAGAAGAGACGAAAAAAAAAACCCAACATCTGCTGGTCATATGCGAGTTTTTCATACAATTTTTTTTTCTCCTCTGTCTGAAAAGTGTAAGTATAAAATGTGTGTTATTTGGCATTATTACCAAATCATTAAACGTTGAAAATATCTCGCATTGCTGCTCGTGGCTATAAGTCTAGAAATAATCTGAAGAAATCATAACAAAACATAAATCATGATTGGAATTGACCGAAATAACCGAACGACATTGTATTTTAGAAAGTATATAAAAGTGTTAGAAATATTGCCTTTGAGTCGGAAGAATTTTCAACTAGATCATCACCGGTAATAGGTTACAGTGTAACAAACCATATATACGGGAAACCGAAGTATAAATTGTTACGGCTTTTGTTGTTGGCTATTGTTTGAGTATGGTACAGCGAAGATTTAATTTATGTTGCCTGGAACTGAGTGGTAAATGGCGAAGTCTAGACGACTCAGGTGAAAAATGCTGTTACATGGATAATAGGAATTAGTCGAATTTTTCTCCTCCTTTTTAACGCCGTACTCCCGGATGATCATAGTCCAGAATGGTTATTTTATGGAAGAAACTTTTTTTTTAAATTAGTTTTCCCATGCCTGATTTTTGATTATCGGGATAGTAGAGTGAGGTTGCATATATCGTTGTATCGTTGTTGTCGGATCCGTCAACGTTTTGGTCGTTTGTGAAGTCGCGCAAGAAAACTGTAGGCTATCCTTCAACGATGCGTAAAAGAGATAAAAAATCTTCCAGTCCTATTGAATCCTGTAGTTTATTCGCCGAGTTCTTTCAAAGTGTCTATGTTACTGATAACGAGAGTGAATCAGACCTGTCCCGTAAGTTTTACCACATTGATCAACTTGTTGATGTTGGATCGATTTCTTTGACTATTGAAAATGTTGTGAGCCATTTACGTGGTATTGACACCAGTAAGGGCGAAGGGCCTGACAAAATCTCACCCGTTCTTTTGAAGAACTGCGCTGATAGTCTGTCTTATCCACTTCTCCGCATTCTTAACTCATCACTCTCAACTGGTAAGTTTCCTACGAGATGGAAATCGTCGTATATTACACCGATTTACAAGAGTGGATCTAGGAGTGACGTAGAAAATTACAGAGGTGTTGCTATTCTGTCAACTATTGGAAAACTGTTCGAAGCCGTCGTAACTAAAATCTTAACCGAGAAATTTAATCACGTGATTTCGAAATCTCAGCATGGCTTTATGAAACGAAGGTCTACAGCGACGAATTTAGTGGAGTTTGAAAGTCATGCGACTAAAGTCATGGAGTCTAAACATCAGCTAGATGTCATTTACACTGATTTCCAAAAAGCTTTTGACCGAGTTAAGCATTCAATTCTTTTATTCAAATTGAAGAAGTTTGGAGTTCATTCCGAGTTGTTGGCGTGGATTGCGTCTTATCTAAGCGGACGTACACAGTTCGTAAAGTTGTCTGGGTGGTCATCTCAGACTTTTAATGTGACGTCTGGCGTTCCTCAAGGTACTCAAGGTACTCTTCTTGGCACTCTTCTGTTCATATTGTTCATGAACGATGTCACGAAAGTTTTTTCTTCCTCTACTCATCTGTTGTATGCAGACGATTTGAAGATCTTCAAAGTGATCAAAACTGTACTTGATGCTACTGCTCTTCAGAGAGATTTGAACAGGTTCTTACGGTGGTGCGAAGTCAACCAGCTTTATTTAAACGTAAGAAAATGCAATGTGATGTCTTTCACTCGCAAAAGGTCAAAGATTGAATTCAATTACTCTATCAACGATACTGTGGTGACTCGCTTGAAATTGGTGAAAGACTTAGGAGTTCTCATGGATGAAAAACTGACCTTTGGTAAACACGTCGAATACGTAATTGCTAAGTCTTATTCGATGCTCGGTTTTGTCATCAGGACTTGTAAGGAGTTTAAGAATGTCAAAACCTTGAAGAGTTTATATTTTGCACATGTGCGTTCGTATCTGGAATATGCTTCGGTCGTTTGGCACCCGTATCAAGAAACTTTCATTGATAGGATTGAATCGATTCAGAAGAAGTTTTTGATGTTTGCACTCAGACGATCAGTGAGACGTGACGAGAACTATAAACTTCCCCCTTACATTGACAGATGTTGCTCCATCGACATTGAACCGCTTGCTAGACGCAGGATAAATGCCTGTGCATTGTTTGCCTTTGACCTTTTAAGTGGTGGTCTTGATTCATTTGAAATAACGAGAAGAATTACTCTAAATCCTCGTCCCACTCGAGCTGACGATCTACTCATTGTCGATGAACACAGGACTAAGTATGGTTACCATGAACCAATAAATATCATGTGCTTGGAATTTAACCGTTTCTCACAGCTTTGGTTTCAGGGTATGCCGCGGAACTCATTCAAAACGACTGTTAGAATGTTGAAGATTCCAATCAAATTGAATGGTAAGATCAAAATGTCATGACTGATTTCACTTGCAAATATGCTGGACCTATGGTTCTTTTTCCAATCGGTATCGATTAGGTTATTTAGGTCTCACGACTTTAAAAAGTGGTCTCACGACTTAACTCCGAGTCTTATCGACTTGTGCCGAATCGAGCCAGTCTAGTCGACTGGCTCCCGCTAACCACTAACCGTTCATTTCCAGGTGGCTCAGAAAACGACCCATTGACGACTTTCTGGTTATTTGTCAAACGAGACGTGACTCACTCCTATGTGACGTTGGTGAATGTTTTTATTTATGTTTTTGTTCTATTTTTTTTTATTTAACTTGACGTGTATAATCTTTTTCTGTTCTTTTATTGTAAAATTAAAAATGCAAGTAGTCAGGGGGCGGATGCCATTGACGAAATAAATAAATAAATAAATAAATAAAAATTTCTCTGAATGATCTACAAGTTATGAAACATTGGGTCGTGTAAGGTAGTCAGGGTGAAAAATGTATGAAGGGAATGTAACAGATGTAGGTCATAATTTTTTTTATTGGCATTTCTCCAAGGACCACTGATGATTTGTGTACGCATTTTTTTCGGTTTTTTGTTGTCACATAAGGTAATATGATTTTAAAAAAAAAAGAAAAAGTAAAAAGGTTTGAATACCAATTAGTACTTTTGCTTCAAAAATTATGGTTTATTGCAACATGCTGCAACCTCATGTACCAAAAATGTGTTTTGTTGTGGGCCTAAATTTTGGAATTTTTAACTACTTTTTTATTGCGTACATTTAGTTTTTTTTACAATCGTTAGCACCGTAATTTGCTTTCGTAAGTCAGAATATCAATTGGTCTATGATGAGGGAAGATGTTTCTTATAAGTTGCGACACGGGTTTTAAATATTTTAATTTCCGCATCAGACAAATCTGCTCTGTCTGCACTTTATTGTTTGTACATTTTGTACAATATTCAAGCGCAACTTTTATTATATACGCTCAATATATGATATGAATTGACCGTCATTTAAATCATAAAAATAAATGAGTTTCTATTAATATAAAATCAGGAACCAATTTCATTTAAATTCGAATAGCTTAACTATGAGCTGTTAAGCTATTTGAGTTTAATTAAAATTGGTTCTTGATTTTATATTAATAGAAACTCATTTGTTTCACAGAAGGTAAAGTTTCAGTTACTTAATCGCGTAGTAAACTTTTACTCTTACATCTGGTATGCCCAACGATCATGACAATATTGAGAATATTAATTCTGAAAATTCCGAAATATTCTTCAAAAAAAAAGTTTAAAAAAAAAATCTTTTTCGGATTTTTTATCCAAAATTTTTGGAATGTTCGAAATTATTGAGAAATATTAGAATTTTTTGGAATTTTAAGAATTTTTCAGAAATAAAATTCCCAATTTTTGGAATTTTTTGTGTATTATACATTTACAGCAGCAGCAGCAGCAGCAGCACCCGTAATAGAGATTCTTCTCCGTATTACAAACAATACTCTTTTTTACGAGTGCATCGAAAAATACAGATTGGTTTCCAATAAACAGACCATTCGCCGGTTCACCTCATCTTTCACCATCTAAAGTAGAATTTCATTCGTATTTCCTCAACATTTGATATCATTGCGTGATTTTTTGTTTGGGACACATTAATCAAGAAATCAAGGTTCAGAAGTCTAATACAGTGGGTCTGTTTCAACGAGTTAAGCGTTTTTACATGCTACATGCGTCGAAAACCGTACTTTTCATGTTTTAAGCACTTCTTTCAACGCCCTCAGCATGTAAAATCCATTACATAACTCGGGATAAAAATGAAAAGTCTCGTTTTCGTGTGTTTATTGACCTCGGCTTCGCCTCGGATCAACAAAATTCACACGAAAACTCTACTTTTCATCTTTTTATCCCTAGTCATGTAAAATACTATTTTGAATTAGCAAAACTTTTGTCAAAACCTGATGAAATAGAGGATGAAAAATATATAAAAATTTGGCTAGTAGTAATTTCGCGCCCATAAGGAATTTCTTGCTGGTAGGAATCTTGCAACGTCTCAGTTGCGATGCAGGCATCCTAACATTTTGTAAAAGGAAAATCCACTTTTTCTGAGTAAGGATACCGGTATCCTTGATACATAATACGTGTATCTCAGTTGGGATACCGGTATCCTAACGTTTTGTAAAAGGAAAATCCACACTTTCTATGTCGGGATACCGGTATCCTAACGTTTTGTAAAAGGAAAATCCACACTTTCTAAGGATACCGGTATCCCTGATACAAAATACGTGTATCTCAGTTGGGATACCGGTATCCTAACGTTTTGTAAAAGGAAAATCCACACTTTCTATGTCGGGATACCGGTATCATTGATACAAAATACGTGTATCTCAGTTGGGATACCGGTATCCTAACGTTTTGTAAAAGGAAAATCCACACTTTCTATGTCGGGATACCGGTATCATTGATACAAAATACGTGTATCTCAGTTGGGATACCGGTATCCTAACGTTTTGTAAAAGGAAAATCCACACTTTCTAAGGATACCGGTATCACTGATACAAAGCTCTAGGGTGTTAGAATAAAATTCGCATCTCCAAAATTTATGTGCCTGATACTCAACTGAATCTATCGCCAATTTATCGCCAGGTACTCGTAAAAATTCACTAAATCAAGTTAGCCATTGAAAAATGTATGGGCGCGAAATTCCACTATAATACGTGTAATCTCGCGCGGCGCGAAATTACTCGTTACCAAAAATTTAGATTAAAGAACTGAAGCAGAAGTAACAGTTGTATTGTCATCGCAGTTGATAAATTTGACAAGGCCTGGACGCTAGTTTCCTGTAGTTTATCGACGAGTTAAATTTATCAGGGCTGACAGGATCCACATAATGTCACCAAGCTCAACCGTTATTTAATTCAGCAAAACATTAATTTATTATCGACCAATTTTAGTCGGTGACTAATCAGTCAATTTAATTGTCGCATTATTGTTGTGTTCTTGATAAGGGCTAAAGATTTATAGACTTATAAACACAGCGAAATAAAATAATTTCATATTTTCGTTCATTCGATGTGACTCATGATATTCTACGGATTGCCAGATCTTCAATAATTTAATTTTCGCGAATCTTTTTTTTTGGTATAATTCTGACAAATTCGTTCAGTTATCTTATCTAATCGCTAACAATATACCCGAAGCATACAGTTCTTTTTTCATATCAACAAATTATCAGCATATTACTTGGCATATTAACGATACAATAACAACGAATCGATTTTTCGATAAGAGGAATTAATGGGCTAGTCCATTGTAATATTACGTATTGTATTCACATACCTCAATTCGCCATATCTCCAGTCCCTTTTGTTGGCCAGCGTTCGCAAAAGCAGGATGCATGACGGTTCAGGTTTTTTTTTTCAGTTCCAACAATACTGTCCCGTTTGAATGAAGCGTGTAGCGCTATTGGATACAGTTGCGGCTGTAGCGTTATTTACCAGAACGAAATAACTGAATCGGAAAGAAAAAGGGTCGTAAAAACGAATTCATGATGAAAATAATGGAACCACCGGCTAGAATTCATTTCAAATGTTATGTAATTTGAAAATATTCTCGGAACCCGCGAAATTAAATTTGAAGAAAAAAAACCGCCGAAAATTTCCAATATTTAATCGCATCGCAATGCATCAATAGGCTGTCTAGCTCTAAATCGTATACCGATGTGAAGAGAAGAGTGGCTTTTATCGATCTGCATTCCGAACCTTGGAAATACATGTTACATATATGCTATCGTCCAATCCATATTTCATTTGCCATCTTTAATGCAACGATGGTTACAAACAGTCCCAACTGATTGCGAAGTGACACGCATTGGCATTGCTGACGGCATGGAAAATATGATAGACTATCATTGCGTGACACAAAAGTCTTAAATGAAGACCCGATGATATGAAGAGAAAAATATCGTGGACCAAACTCTGGAGTGTAATGAGACCTCAACCTATATTTCCAGCAATTCCAAGAACTTTTGGTAAATGATGCTCACGAACCGTACAGATATAAAGAAATGGAGATTCAGATGTCAAGAAATAAAACGTGCAGAAAACCTACACTTTTCCCACTATCCACTCCCCCTGTGTTCGCACAACCTGTTACATTACGAAATACGAGCATTTAATGGGAAGCAATGCAACAATATAAAGTGTCTGCTGATTATTTATACCACCGACTGACGACGGCAACAACCGTACAATTACCTATAATCATATGTTAACCTTCCGAAGAAAAATGTTAAGAGCACACATAGAACAAAAGTTCTGACACAAATTTCACCTCGTTATTTATCAGTAATAGAGGTCGACTAATTCGTATTGTTCGCGGTAAATTATACAATGCTTGGCTTTGTGTAACTCAGTGTAATACACGATAATACATTAATTATATATGCTTGAATGTCACTTGCACTAATTTACAATTAATAGCTGGTAGAGGTGGATGGTGTGACTAATGTGGTATATGTTTTTTTACTCCACAGTCAGAATGATAGAAAAGAAATCGTGAATTAACATTTTGTTGGTAAAAATAACATCAAAAAACATTAATCAAACAAAATTAGTGAATTTCTAAAAAAATAAAAATAAAATTGAAGAAAAAGATGAACCTCAATGCCGAATTTCTGCTGGCAATTTCGCTAATGGATCCGACAAGAAATTCGTATTTTTCTTTAAATTTTTTGTATTCATCAAATCAAATTTAGGGTTTTGCTGTAATCGTCTAAAAACGTGGCGTAAGTCCACATAGCCGAAGTTGATTTTTATTTTTCAACGATCTACGTCTGCCTGTCACAAACGACTATTCATCTGTTATCGATAACGACGACAAAAATAATGACAAGCTCTGGGTAATATGGTCATTTATATAGTAAAATGTATGTTTAAAAAATTGAAGTACAAGATTAAAATTCAACCGATTAAATATACTTTGATCGATAGAAGTAATAGACCAGATAATAATACTGGTCATATGATTGACGCGTCTGTAACAGGTTAAAAGAAATTTACATGCTACATGCGTTGAAAACCGTATACTTTTCATGTTTGAAGGACTACATCCGAGGGGTTGCTCACTTTGATTACGCAAAATTTAAAACAGCGATTAACTGTTAGTTATCCAGAGTTTCCAGGTAGATTGATAAACGCAGAGGATACAAAATATAAATAATTTTAATGAAAGACGTCCAAACTAATCGACTAATATAAGAGAACTAACTCGATTGCCTCGATTGCATAAAGGCATACTAGAGTTTTACACAGGTCTACTAGATGATTCAATTGGAAATCCAACACACCTCCTCAATTGAATCGTCCGGATCACCTCCTTAACTTTCATAAGTTCACATTTTCTTTTACTCCGTTCAAATGATTCCAATCCACTTCCTACAACTTGCAAATGTAATTCTTCAATTAACGATCCTCTTAATTCCCCATCTCGATTGGTTCCAGATTCAATTTTATAATGTTTCCGATTTGGATTCTGTTGCTCAATTTTATTGCTCTTCTTGTGGCTCAAATCTATTGCTCTTCCTGTGGCTCAAATCTGTTGCTCAATTCTTTTGCCGTTCCTCTGGCTCACATCTATTGCTCAAATCCGACATCGACCGTATTTATTGTTTCTACCAATCCAGACCTCCACACTTTTCACGATTATCAGCTGGACTATGGCTTACGCCACTCCCAACACCACTGATATCGGATGTTCCGCTTGTTCCTTGCTCAACAAATCATTTTAGTTCCAAACATTTTCCAATTGATTCCTTTCCAAGTTTTGTCACAAATTTTGTAATTTTAATTCGACCATGTGAAATCTCTCAATTTTCTGTAATCCTCCGTCCGCGTACTCTGGGCCCATAACCTGTTAGTTATCCAGAGTTTCCAGGTAGATAGATAAACGCAGAGGATACAAAATATAAATAATTTTAATGAAAGACGTCCAAACTAATCGACTAATATAAGAGAACTAACTCGATTACCTCGATTGCATAAAGGCATACTAGAGTTTTACACAGGTCTACTAGATGATTCAATTGGAAATCCAACATAACCGTGATTACTTGGGATAAAAGACTGTGATACATTAAAAAATCACGATTTGTAGCTGACTGGCGATGTTTGACCTTTTTAATCCGTGGTTAATCAGTTGTTAATCACTGGTTAGGCACGTGAATCACTGCGTATTCATGTTAATCGAAAGAAGTGAGCCACATCTCGGTAAAATCCATTACATAATTCGGAATAAAAATAAAATGTCCCGCTTTCGTGTGTTATTGACCTCAGCTAAGCCTCGGATCAACAAAGTTCACACGAAAACTCTACTTTCCATCTTTTTGTCGCTATAGTCTTGTGATATACTATTCTTACTCTTGAACGTCCACTTCAGCTTTCAGCACAATAATTACAAAATCTTTAGTAAATCGAAACAATATCAAGAATATGTTACATGTTACAGTTCGCTCACTGTCGACAAACAAAAGAGTCATGTAAAAATATTCTCTGATTTCTGCGAATTGTTGCGGATTTATTTTCTTAATTTAAAATAAACAAATCAGAAAGTCAAGGTTAACAACACAATGGGTAGTGAGTAATTATAAATGCTGAGCAATTTGTAAGACTCATTCCATTTGATGTAATCGAATCTCAAATGTAAAACGTTGCTGGCTATCAATTGCGAAACTGAATGTAAATCTCACATCGAGTCTGGTGTGAAGAAGAATCTGACGACATATAACAACTACTACAATTATGCAACAAATTCTCTAAAGTCGATCAGCCTGCGTTATACCCGTTTTATCGGCTACCAATCAAACATATGTTTCCTTACTAATTATATTATAGAAACTCATGAACATATGACTGGAAAACAAATTGTGTGATACCTACAATCAAAGATTAATCGATTGAAATTATTGGTCGCTATCATATTTGTGGAAAAAGATAAGAGAACTCAATGGGTTTAATTATAAACATTTTCATCGAAAAACAAATCGGGGGATTCTCAATAACTTTGTGTTGGAAAGATATAATTTATCTCTCTTCACCAGCACCAGTCGTAGCTTGAGAATAACAACAACATTTTGGACTGGCGATGAAAAAAGAAAGCCTAGTATTTGTGACTCCACTAACCGTATGAGTTACTCGTAGAAGAAATAAGTTGGAAACATGTGTTCTCTTTTTAACGAATTCCTTAAGTTCCACCCAAATTTCACTATGTTTCTTAGACTTTGAAGTACTTGATTTGCTATCGAAAATGTTCATTGCATTTGAACTAAATCTAGAACCTTGAGGCCAATCCATTTTATGTTTGCGGGTTAAACAACTATGAGGTAATAGTCGAATCAGATTGAGGTAGTCTTGTCTGATTGAATTTTATCAATTATTAAGGTATCATGACATATGTATGCAAAGGAGATGAGTCAGGAGCTATAGAAATTTAGATTCTACGTTATCCCATTAAACACTAAGTAGGAAAAGAAATTATTAGTAAATATATTCCAGTTGGTAATCACTCTTTGCAGCAATATTGACCGAGGACAATGATTCAAATATATTCAAATTTTATTTCCCCACTCAAATTGAATTTATGAATGAAAATTGCAACCTATCGAACAGATGTATACGGTACTTGTTGATCTAACGAAAAGTAAACAGAGAGTATTGTATTTTTCTGCAATACCATTTAATTCGCCATGCACACAGTGTTTCGTCGAAGTGTAAATAAAAATTGTTTTATGCTGCAAAATATCACATTTTGATTTACATATTTTATGACATCGATATTCTACCGACATGGTGGGGCTGAACGAACTTTAAATAAACATGTCGACTTCCATCTCGGTTCTTTTCATAGCTGAGTTAGGGGAGGCGTGTACTATCCAACGGCACATGTTGCGGGCGCAACCGCTGAGCCGTTTCTGAGAACTAGGAATATCGTCGCCTGGCTCAGCGGAAGTTGCTGGACCAGTGTTTGAAACTGGAATCGATAAAGGGACAAATTCTAAGAACAACCAGGTAAAAATTATTGCTCTCGGTCATTTGGTCGCAGAGCAATAGAAGCTGAAAGTCGAAAATTCCACCTCTTCAAGGGGTGATGCCTCCTCGACGAAGTTCTCGATCCAGCACTTTAATAGTGTTTCTAGACAAAGTTAATGTGCTCTTTCGAATGACAATAAAAATTTTTTGAAAGTGGTCTCTTTTGGTACATTTTGAGAAAAGTCACTTTTTTGCAACCCTCGGTGAACTTTGGCTATTCCCATACCTTGCCGGTTGGAATATACCTTGTAACAGTTAGCCTGAAGTCTAAGCTTTCCAATGATACCAAATATGCCATGTATGATTCTCAGCAAGAACTGTTTATGATAAAGATTTTGCATCGAGGTCGGGCGACTAGCAAATTTAAGGTCATTGAAAACGAAATTTATATTTTTATGTTTATTATGGCAAAATAAGCAGATATTAAACAATGGATAACTCAGGTTAGTCGATGAGACATAACTCAAAGACAATAATTTGTAATATTTATAAATTTCGTTTTCAATGACCCTAAATTTGCTAGTCGCCCGACCTCGATGCAAAATCTTTATCATAAACAGTTCTTGCTGAGAATCATACATGGCATATTTGGTATCATTTGAAAGCTTAGACTTCAGGCTAACTGTTACAAGGTATGTCTGGTTGAAATATTCCAACCGGCAAGGTATGGGAATAGCCAAAGTTCACCGAGGGTTGCAAAAAAGTGACTTTTCTGAAAATGTACCAAAAGAGACCACTTTCAAAAAAATTTTATTGTCATTCGAAAGAGCACATTAACTTTGTCTAGAAACACTATTAAAGTGCTGGATCGAGAACTTCGTCGAGGAGGCATAACCCCTTGAAAAGGTGGAATTTTCGACTTTCAGCTTCTATTGCTCTGCGACCAAATGACCGAGAGCAATAATTTTTACATGGTTGTTCTTAGAATTTGTCCCTCTATCGATTCCAGTTTCAAACACTGGTCCAGCAACTTCCGCTGAGCCAGGCGACGATATTCCTAGTTCTCAGAAACGGCTCAGCGGTTGCGCCCGCAACATGTGCCGTGGGATAGTACACGCCTCCCCTAACTCAGCTATGAAAAGAACCGAGATGGAAGTCGACATGTTTATTTAAAGTTCGTTCAGCCCCACCGTGCCGAATGAACAACCTGTTGTATACCCAATTAGAGTAAAAGCATAATCAACCACGAGTAATACACTTTAAAATGTATAAAAATGAATTTTATCAAACTGTTGATGAATATTATACAAATGATGGGCAAGTATTGGACGAAGACGACAGAAAACCAATCAGAAAATTTAAAAAAAACGATTCTTTTACTTGTCACAGACGGCAAGCATGTTAACAGTTTTACTATTTAAACTATTACTTAATTTCATCTACGATTTTCAGAAATTGATTTCAGAAATCTTTTACTTCATTTGTTTAGAAAATGCTTTTTGCTATATAAATTGCTCATATTAGTCAGAGCTTGACGTTTATTATTGCTGTCGTTGTCGATATCAAATGACAGCCGTCTGTAAAAAGGTTAAAAAGTGAAAAATTTGGAACGAAATAAAAATCGTCAAAAAATCGTCAAATTGGATAGATTCTATGAAAACATTTTATTGGAAGTGGTGTCACAACCGTACTAAAATCAAACTATGCAATTTTCAGTTAATTCATCATATAACCGCTAACGTGCTAACATATTCATTACTCATTTTCAAAATTAACCGAAATGAAGTTTTAATTAAATAGTTTACCCGGAATTGTGTACTATTTTTTCACACCTTTTTTCGCGTGTGTATTCACACCGGCACGAAGTCACAAAATCGAACTTTATTCACTCTCTTAATTTCTTATGAACGTATTAAACACAGGTATACATTGCTTTGTACAATAAATTTACTACTGATGTTAAAGATGCGTGCTTAGCGCTCTGATTGTAGCTGAATAATAATGTTTTCGAGTTGCGACTATTGCTGGTGTGTACTTATCTTGCTCACAAACAATTTTCCGGACATATCTCTTCGCGTTTCGTTCATATTCGTTGGTTCTTATCTGAAATTACATAATTTATATTGAGCGTGGATAAATTTTTACTCTCATTTTAGCGTCGAAGTTTAATAACGACAATAAATATATACGAGAAAAAAACCCAAACATTAGGTATATCTTTGCGAAACTGGCTGAGTGTGTGACACAACACAAACTATTCGTTTTTGTATTCGCTTTTTTTTCGTCTCTTCATTAGTTTGTTATATATCCACCAACAACGAACACACACAACTCCGTAATGGGTTATATTCAAATAGAAATGAGTCATTTTTGAAATTATGATGCGATATATAAAACTGAAAGTAATTCTTAGTGAGTTAGCGAGCTTTTGTATAAAAACAAGGCATCAGAACATTCGGAGCGTTTGCTGCGACTTAGCCCCGTACGACCCGTAATCCTATTTCGTCCGTAACCATAATACGTCCGTAGCCCTAATAAGCCCGGAACCCTAATACGTCTACAACCCTCTAATGCGTCTGTTACCAAAATGCAAGTCAAGTTGGGCATGGTCAAATTTACTGAAAGTGTTCATTTTTTAAATTGCGCATAGCGCAATTACGAAAGCCCGTATGAAGTACCTCTCAAATAAAACCAACAATTTACGACATTATTTTAGAAACCCAAAATTTTTTGCCAACTTTCCATTGGGTATTCAATTACCTCTCAAATAAAGCAAAAACTAGCAAAATCGGTTGAGATTTATTCGATTTATGTGCAAAAAGTACTTAGGGCCGAGTAGCGGCCTTAGTCCAAGGGCCCAAATTTGAAACTTTTTTTTGCCATCATTCTATTCGGCATTCAATTATCTCTTAAATGAAACAAAATCTAGCAAAATCGGATGAGATTTACTCGATTTATGTGCAAAAAACACTTAGGGCCGAGTAGCGGCCTTAGTCCAATTTGAAACTTTTTTCGTCACGTTCTTTTCGGTATTCAATTACCCTCCATAAAAAACTAAATCTAGCAAAATCGGATGAGATTTACTCGATTTATGTGCAAAAACACTTAGGGCCGAGTAGCGGCCTTAGTCCAAGGGCCCAAATTTGAAACCTTTTTTTGCCATCATTCTATTCGGCATTCAATTATCTCTCAAATGAAACAAAAACTAGCAAATTCGGATGAGATTTACTCGATTTATGTGCAAAAAACACTTAGGGCCGAGTAGCGGCCTTAGTCCAATTTGAAACTTTTTTCGCCACGTTCTTTTCAGTATTCAATTACCTTCCATAAAAAACTAAATCTGGCAAAATCGGATGAGATTTACTCGATTTATGTGCAAAAAACACTTAGGGCCGAGTAACGACCTTTGAGCCCTCCCAACAAGCCCACGTTGCATCTTACCCAAAAACAATGTTCAGCAACTTTGTTCTACTCGTCAATACCTTTCATTTGATATATCACGAACAGCTATTGTGTGCGTATTTCGGTAGATATCGTCGAAAGACTGAAAAACACCTATAGGGCCCTAGCTCTGGAAGGGCCGACCCTACCATGCCCATTTTCGAACTTGACCTTACTTATGTCGATACCAATCGGGGAAAAAAAGAATTTTGAAAAAAGGTTGTGATTTACTCAAGCTAGAGGGGTCACAGACGGACGGACGGAAATGTTTCAAATTTGGGCCCTTGGACTAAGGCCGCTACTCGGCCCTAAGTGTTTTTTGCACATAAATCGAGTAAATCTCATCCGATTTTGCTAGTTTTTGTTTCATTTGAGAGATAATTGAATGCCGAATAGAATGGTGACAAAAAAAGTTTCAAATTTGGTCCCTTGAACTAAGGCTGCTACTCGGCCCTAAGTGTTTTTTGCACATAAATCGAGCAAATCTCATCCGATTTTGCTAGTTTTTGTTTCATTTGAGAGATAATTGAATGCCGAATAGAATGGTGACAAAAAAAGTTTTAAATTTGGGCCCTTGGACTGAGGCCGCTACTCGGCCCTAAGTGTTTTTTGCACATAAATCGAGTAAATCTCAACCGATTTTGCTAATTTTTTGTTTTATTTGAGAGGTAATTGAATACCCAATGGAAAGTTGGCAAAAAATTTTGGGTTTCTAAAATAATGTCGTAAATTGTTGGTTTTATTTGAGAGGTACTTCGTACGGGCTTTCGTAATTGCGCTATGCGCAATTTTAAAAATGAACACTTTCAGTAAATTTGACCATGCCCAACTTGACTTGCTTTTTGGTAACAGACGCATTAGAGGGTTGTAGACGTATTAGGGTTCCGGGCGTATTACGGGTACGGACGTATTATGGTTACGGACGAAATAGGATTACGGGTCGTACGGGGCTAAGTCGCAGTAAACGCTCCGACTGTTCTGATGCCTTGTTTTATTGCGGATTCGTCATCTATGAACATAACCAAATGCTTTGCCCTTACTGTCTGCTTCCAATTCGACGTGTTACAAACGGCATATTAATCTTATAAGCCCCCAGTACTTCGTACGGGGCTAAAAATATAAATGAATTTGTAACCATGCCTCTTTTCTTTTTCATTGATCGATTAGGGTAGACTAGTATTCTACAATGCATCATATAGACGCAGTCTGAACTAGTGAAAACCGTCCCTGATATATATGTCTCAGTAAAAACAAGATAGATTAAACGATTATTAGAAAACGAGTCGTTTTTTGGAACCGTCGTAAGGTGTCTTCGCCAGATAGATAGAACGAACAATTCCAAGATCAAATGTGAACTATTTCTAAAAGCAAAATTTACCATTTTAAATAAAAGATAGGGAACGCTGTCCGCCTTTGCTGATGGACTTGTTTCGCAATAAAACTATTTAGCCGGAAGTGTAAGAGTTACATAGATAAAGTTTAGTTTAAATACCGAATAAGACTTATAAACATTGATATTCTACAGTCAAAGGCAGTCAATTTTCAGCATAAATTCGCTTCAGCTGTTTTTCAGCTGATCCATACAAACAATCACAACCGTTTATACGTCTTTATACGGTTTGACCACTATCATGCGCGTGCGTGTAGCAGCTTCAACCGTATGAACAAGGAAAACCAGTTTTGATTGTATGTGTGGATCAGCTGAAAAACAGCTGAAGCAAATTTATGCTGAAAATTGACTGCCTTTGACTGTATGCGACAAAATGAGAAAAATAAATTTCTTTAAATTGAATCTGGAAGAGCAAATCCCGACATTTCTTAGCAGTATGGAGTTCGGGCTTACCTATCGTTTGAAAATCAAAGAGAAATTTTTTTAATTTTTTCAGTTTTAGAGGAACCACTACGTGTTAAAAATACCGATTATTTTTGGATATTTGCTACCTTCCGGTGACATTATCTCCCAATCTATGAACTCGATCGTAATATTTCTTTAACATTTATTTGTGAATCGAAGCAGCGTGTCTTACCAGCCGTTTGAAAATCAAAGAGATAAAATTTTCGAATATGCTATTGGCACCGGGTGCCAATAGTCTCTTTATATTGTGCCATTAGCCACAGTATTATAAAGAGACTATTGGCACCCGGAAAAATTAGTTTGTTAAAGGCGGATTGTTCGATACCTTTACGTTACATTTCGTAAAAAAATGAATTCCTCAGGATCGAACAATCCGACTTTTTGTTAAATTTCGTAAAAAAATGAATTCCCTAGGATTGTGTTCAAAACAAGTTAAATTTTCAAAATATCCGGATTCTTTGTTCAAATTTTAATTTTTCAGGATGCCAATAGTCTCTTTATAATACTGTGGCTAATGGCACCGGGTGCCATTATCATTAGCATAATAATGAGACTATTGGCATCCAGAAAAATTAAAATTTGAACAAAGAATCCGGATATTTTGAAAATTTAACTTGTTTTGAACACAATCCTAGGGAATTCATTTTTTTACGAAATGTAACGTAAAGGCGGTAGTTTGTTCGATCTTAGTGAGTTCGTCATTTTACAAAATACAACGCAAAGACGGGTTGTTCGATACTAGTGGATTAATACTTTTGCGAAATATAATGTAAATGCGTTTTGTAGAATACGAGGGAATTCATCCTTCTACGAAATGAAACGTTAAGCCGTTTTGCTGGATCATAGGGAATTCGTCCTTTTACGAAATTTAACGAAAAGGTATCGAACAATCCGTCTTTACGTTAAATTTCGTAAAGGGACGAATAAGATGGATTCCCTAGGATTGTGTACAAAACAAGTTTAATTTTCAAAATATCCAGATTTTTAGCCCCGTACGAAGTACAAAGGGGCTTATAGGATTACGATGCCGTGTGTAATTGATGGAATTCGAAGCAGACGGTAAGGGCAAAGTGTTTGCCTATGTTCATAGATGACGAATCCGCAATAAAAATTTTGTCTGTCCGTATGTCCGTCTGTCCTTCTGTCCGTCTGTCCGTCTGTCCGTCTGTCCGTCTGTCCGTCACGTCGATATCTTGAGTAAATCAAATCCGATTTCAAAAAATTTTTTCCTGAAAGATAGTCAAAATAGTGAGGCTAAGTTCGAAGATGGGCATATTTAGGTCGGCCCTTCGCGAGTTAGGGCCGCCTAAGTGCTTTAAGGTCTTTTGGGGATATTTACAGCAAAAAAAACCGTTGGAAATGTAAATGAAACGGCAAAAGATAGGTAATGTTGATACCGATCCAGGAAAAAAAAGTTTATTAAAATCGGGTGATTGGCCCGTGAGTTAGGGCCCTAGAAGTGAAAGGCTACTCGGCCCTAAGTGTATTTTGCATATAACTCGAGTAAATTTCATCCTTTTTTCGTAATTTTTGTTTCATTTGAAAGGTAATCGAAGCCCGAATATAATGTGGCGAAGAACGTTTTAAATTTGGGTCTTTGGACTGAGGCCGCTCCTCGGCCCTAAGTGTATTTTGCATATAAATCGAGTAAATCTCATCCAATTTTGCTATTTTTTGTCTAATATGAAAGGTAATTGAATACCGAATAGAATGTGGTGAGAAAAATGTTTGAAAATTAGGTCCTTGGACTGAGGCCGCTCCTCGGCCCTAAGTGTATTTTGCATATAAATCGAGTAAATCTCATCCAATTTTGCTAATTTGTCTTATATGAAAGGTAATTGAATACCGAATAGAATGTGGTGAGAAAAATGTTTGAAAATTAGGTCCTTGGACTGAGGCCGCTCCTCGGCCCTAAGTGTATTTTGCATATAACTCGAGTAAATGTGATCCGATTTTCCTAATTTTTGTTTCATTTGAAAAGTAATCGAACGAGGAATAGAATGTTGTTGAAAAAAAAAAAAATTGGGTCCTTGGACTAAGGCCTCTCCACGGCCCTAAGTGTGTTTTGCATATAACTCGAGTAAATTTGATCCGATTTTCCTAAATTTTGTTTCATTTGAAAGGTAATCGAACACCAAATAGAATGTTGTTGGAAAAAAAATAAATTTGAGTCCTTGGACTAAGCCCGCTACACGGCCCTAAGTGTATTTTGCATATATCTCGAGTAAATTTCGTCCGATTTTCCTAATTTTTGTTTCATTTGGAAGGTAATCGAAGGCCGAATATAATGATGTTGAAAAAAAATTAAATTTGGGTCGTTGGACTAAGGCCGTAACTAGGCCTTAGGCCTCTCAATAAATTAAAATTTTAGGTCAACTTGAAATTTGTGTTACATTTGAAAGGAACGTCGTACGGGGCTTCGTAATTGCGCTATGCGCAATTTGTAAGATGTACACATTTCATAATAATTTGACTTCAACTAGGGTGACAGACGCACTAGGGTCACGTGCGCAATAGATGTACGGGTTCGTACGGGGCTCAGTCGCAGCAAACGCTCCGACTGTTCTGACGGCTCGTTTATTCAAATTTTAATTTTTCCGGGTGCAAATAGTCTCTTTATAGTACTGTGGCTAATGGCACCGCGTGCCAATAGTCTCTTCACAATATAAAGTCTCTTCCTAAAATTTTAATTTTTTCAGTTTTAAAGTAACCAATACGGGTTAAAAATACCGATTATTTTTGGATATTAGAGAACGTTAGCTAAACGGCCGCTAACGCTAGTTTCCTACGCTAAATCCCCCGCTAACGCTAAAATCAACGGTAATGCCCCGTCAATAAATGGCACCATTGTGTATGCATACACATGGACGACGCAATTTTCGATTTATTTTCATTTCTTATTTTAAAAGGTCATCCGGATCAATGTTTTATTACTGCAATCCGTAGATCTAATTTGCAGGAAGGCAGCGACACTGTGTTGGAAAAAATCTATAAACTTTACAATGTGCTGTTCGACGACAAACATCCTCAACTACACAACAAACACGTGGTTAACCTGCAATTGAAACACATGAAATTAATTTTGTGATTACTACTTCCACAATGTGATCGGATCAACATTTTATCAATGCAATTAGTAGATCTGGAAGCCAGCGGTATTAAGCTGGAGAAGTTTTATTCACTTTTGATTGCAATAAAACGTTTAACGAATCACATTTTCCAACTGCGTGTTCGGCGGGTGGAGGATACTATTTGAACATTAAAAAGAGAATAAAAAACGTTTCCAGCTTAATACCGCTGGCTTCCTACAAGTCAGATCTACTTATTCCATTGATAAAATGTTAATCCGATCACATTGTGGGAGGAATAATCACAAAATTATGTCAGCTGTGTTTGGGACTCGGTGTGTTTGGGACTAAACCTGTCTTGCCCGTTTCTATTCTATATACTTATTGAAGAGTATAACCTGAAACGAACCATAACTCGCCGATCCATGAAGCAATCGTCTTCTTCTCGTCTTTTCTACCTCTTAATACATTCATTCCTGAACCCAATACCACATCTGTATATAGAAATACAGTTAAAACAATGCTCTGATCTGATACATCTCGAAATGAGAATGGAATTTTTTACCTGTCGTATTAAGAAAGACGCATAGGGGTTTAGAGCGTCTACGGATTATCTGTGTAAGAAAAGAAATCTCGTCCATTGATCCACCGTTCACTCACAGTCTCAGCGTCAGTTTTTACCATATTCAAGACTTCAACCGAGCTAAACAGAACAATAAAAACCACGACAGAAGGGCCATATTTTAAATCTAAGTACAGTCAAATCCGCGTAAAAACGCAAGAGCGAATTAAACAAAAACAAAAAGTCGTCCGAGTCTCGTTTATCCCCAGAGTACCCAGAAACACCGTTTTGTTCCGCTAAATTCAAAAACTTCGCAGTTCATCTTTACAATTCCAGTGAAATGTAAAGTGAAGACAAACACATTGGGGAACTCATCAGGGACGACTCGGTGTGGTTGTTACCTGTCTTGCCCGTTTCTCTTCTATATACTCATTGAAGAGTATAACCCAGGGCCTACTTTAAGGAATTTAATTTCCAAAAATTTCACAAATTTCACAAAAATTCTTAAAATTTCTAAATTTGGTTTTCTGAAAGATGTCATTCCAAAGTAATCAGTTAAGCTTAAAGACATGAAAAACAACTTAGAAGGCAGTAAAAACAACATTTACGATGCAATCTGTTGTGTTTTTAGATAAAATGACGAAAAGTGATGGAAAAATTGGAGAATTTTTGGAAATTTAATTTCTTTAAAATAGGCCCTGGTATAACCTGAAGTGGATCATAACTCGTCAATATATGTGTTACACCGAGAAACACACCGACACCGAGACACACCGAAATTGTGTCGTCCATGTGTATGCATTCACAATGATACCATTTATTGACTGGGCATTACCGTTGATTTTAGCGTTAGCGGGGGATTTACCGTTGGAAATTAGCGTTAGCGGCCGTTTAGCTAACGTTCTCTATTTGCTACCTTCCCTTGACATTATCTCTCAATCTACGACTTCGATGGTGTTGTTTCTTTCACATTTATTTATGAATCGAAGCAGCGCGTTCGGCTTACCCGTCGTTTGAAAATCAAAGAGATAAAATTTTCATTTTTTTCAGTTTTAAAGGAGCAAATATGTGTTTTTTCCAATTTTTTTACGGAGCCATTTTTTTTGATACACTGCCCTCCCAGTTTCAGTACTCTACTCTTGGACACCATTTTGTTATAACCAAGTTTCTACCATTTAAAAAATTTGTTTTTTTTTTTTCAAAATGCTGCTGATTTAGAGTGGTATGTTTGTCGGCTTGGAGTTCAGTATCAATGAGGAAACAGAAATCAAATATCAGAAAGTTGTAGGTGGAATACATTAAGAGTGATATCGCCAAAACTTGAACCAATTTCAAAACAACGGCTCAGCGATTCGTGCAAGCTATAGCTCGTTTGAATCGTCATTCAATTCTGAGAAATAGTGATCTTTTACTTTTTCTGTTAGTTTCCCATTTTCGGAGTGAACACGTGAAAGTAATAGCATGTCAATGGGTCGTGAAAACAGTTTTTCGGTGATAGCTCGAGATAGAAATCTTTCTAAAATGTGAAATGTTGTAGGAATATAGGCCTCTAGCAGACCTTCAAAACGAGTATAATCATCGGTAAGGACAGCTACCCGTTCTGGACTTATGACTCAAAATATGGTGAATGTTTGGACAGTGCTGCTGGCTTGCAACAGAACTTTTCCGCGGAACTGACTATAGGGTGTTGTAGCTGGACTTACCCTCTTTCGTTCCTCGTATAATACACCCCAGAAAAATTGTGTTGCAAGCCACAAAGTTAGTCGAAGTAAAATGTCGCTCCAATAGACCCATATTTTTCAGTGTTTTCAACTTGTTTTTGGTGTTCAAACAGGCTGGAGCGATAGGAATGAAATAAACTAAATCAAAATTACATGTTCAGCTCGAAATTGTGCTGAACCGTGCGATCATTGTCCTTGAAAATGTTGCTTTCTTCCTACTTCGTAGTAGGTGGAAAACATCATTTATTTGACTTCATAAAAATATCAGGAACTCAATTGCTTTCACCGAATATGGGCTTATTGTAAAGCAGAGATGCGCATCGTTCATTTACAGTCAATAAATGGTCACCCAAGATTTAATTTGTACTTCACAAGAGGTCACGACCGTTCCCAGCTATAGAAAATGTGTCAAAAATCCAGTTTTTTTCACAAAAACAATTGTTTTAAGAATACATAGCTTAAGACCTTAACTAAAAGCAGTTAAAATCTCCACAGAAAAAATATTTTTTATTGACTGCAAATGAACGATGCGCATCTCTGCTTTACAATAAGCCCATATTCGGTGAAAGCAATTGAGTTCCTGATATTTTTATGAAGTCAAATAAATGATGTTTTCCACCTACTACGAAGTAGGAAGAAAGCAACATTTTCAAGGACAATGATCGCACGGTTCAGCACAATTTCGAGCTGAACATGTAATTTTGATTTAGTTTATTTCATTCCTATCGCTCCAGCCTGTTTGAACACCAAAAACAAGTTGAAAACACTGAAAAATATGGGTCTATTGGAGCGACATTTTACTTCGACTAACTTTGTGGCTTGCAACACAATTTTTCTGGGGTGTATTATACGAGGAACGAAAGAGGGTAAGTCCAGCTGCAACACCCTATAGTCAGTTCCGCGGAAAAGTTCTGTTGCAAGCCAGCAGCACTGTCCAAACATTCACCATATTTTGAGTCATAAGTCCAGAACGGGTAGCTGTCCTTACCGATGATTATACTCGTTTTGAAGGTCTGCTAGAGGCCTATATTCCTACAACATTTCACATTTTAGAAAGATTTCTATCTCGAGCTATCACCGAAAAACTGTTTTCACGACCCATTGACATGCTATTACTTTCACGTGTTCACTCCGAAAATGGGAAACTAACAGAAAAAGTAAAAGATCACTATTTCTCAGAATTGAAAGACGATTCAAACGAGCTATAGCTTGCCCGGATCGCCGAACCATGGTATTCATTTTCACCAAAATTGGTTCAAGTTTTGGCGATATCACTCTTAATTGATAATGAAATGTCACGTTGTGTCGCTATAGAAAATCGATTAATTAGACGTGAACTGTAAGTGAAATAATTGATTTCAACCATTTCTAAAATGTGCTGACTTTCACACGAACCATCAATGCTACCATCAATTTATTGTACAGTAGCAATGAAGTGCGCAACTCGAATTCTGAAAATGCATTCAAATCGATTCTACCCGCGTCGTTCATCGTCATAAAGTGAGTATCATAAAAACACAGGCTAAGTTACGCTTTCCTATTCGCAAAAACATTTCGCAGAATTTTCCACTCAAACGTCTAATGGATGATGGATGGATCGATATGGATGAGCGTTTGTTGTTAAGTGAAAAGGAAACATTTCATTCGATCGCTGGAGAATAACATTTGTTTTATTGTATTTTACATAAGAATTCAACACACCCCTACTGCCTACTGATCGGTAGGATGAATCAGATCATACATCTCTGTGTAAATGCCACCGTTCAAGACATTAGTGGCTAAAATTTCCAATGGAATTTTTTTCGAT
Source organism: Bradysia coprophila (assembly GCF_014529535.1). Taxonomy (NCBI): domain Eukaryota; kingdom Metazoa; phylum Arthropoda; class Insecta; order Diptera; family Sciaridae; genus Bradysia; species Bradysia coprophila. The sequence goes on along the minus strand of NW_023503295.1, from coordinate 4,831,187 downwards.
ATTATCAAATAGCGGTCGCCGTCGGCTGTATTTTTGCTGTTCGATTTCAGTCCTTGCTTTGCTGCTATCCTTTAATTTCAGACAGAATATTTCGCGATTAAAAAGGACCTCCTCATCTCAACTGGGTGACATATATGATTATGTGTGACTTACGTGTGCAGTGTAGCCCGTTCCTCTTTGGTAAAGTCTTTCGAAAATATCAATTCATGTATGTTGTCCGCATCCATGTTGTACTTTTGCAAATATTCCGAGAAATATCGCCGATTCAGATTGTGATTTGTATCGTTAGTCAATCCCAGTCCCAAGCGATCCACTTTCAACTGAACGCTGAACTCAATTTATGCATAAATTTAGTGAGAACATGCAGCACAGATCGACCGAAAAAAATTATTTCATTTACCCGATCGGCGTCTCGATACCACCGGCACTCAGTGCTCCACCACTCCAGCCCAACAATTTCATCATTTTGAATCCTTTGTTGTTTTCGTTCAGTTGATTGCTGGTGTATTGATCGGATGTGGCGGTCGAACAATCGGCTTTTCGGTTGTCGGACTTTCCCATTGTGGTTTCAATTTTGGTGCTCTTCACTTCGGGCTTTTTCTGGATGAGATTTTCACATTTTCATTTTCTGATTCGTCATCATCTTGTTGCATTTATCTAACCTTCAGAGTGTAACATTCGTTCCGCAGTTGCTCGAGTGCTGCATCACTGGCAAGTGTCCTTGCGTCTTTTTTATTCGCTGATATAGCTTTAGCAACCGTCTTGTGGTTGACGTCAACGGAACACTCTCTGCGAAAGGACAAAAGCGATTGTTCATCGGGACAAGGGTGTAACACAAATATTGAACGTACGTTTCGTTCCCTATCATAGAATAGGTGACATTAATCAGTGCTTTCTGCTTGGCGGCACTGGTCTGTAATATTTGAAATGCATTTGTATCGGCACCCATTTCCATGATGATGAAATTTCCATATTTGTTCGGGCGAAGTGAGTTTCTGCAAAATCCCGACAGCTGATCGTTTCGACGCCGCTTTTCCGATTTCGACTTTTTCGGCTGATTTTGATGATTAGTGGATGAACACGCAGCTGACTGAATCGGAACGAAATTTTCTTGTTTGGATTCCATAGAAATTGGCTTTACCGGTGAAGATGTCGAATCGGCTGATGGTGTTTGCGGTGTGAATTGAATTGGTTTTGTATATTTCTGCGTGTTATTCTCCTCGATCGTCCGTCTTCCTGTTAAAGCAAAACGATTCGAATGATAGTCCAATTAAATGGGGGACTGTCACAAAATCACTCACAATTTTTTCTACCTTTCGCTTTAATGCCGGCAGCATCTTGCGCACCGACAAAGGTTCGTTTCAGTTTTGTCGCTCGCTTTTTTCGAAAATCTTCAGCAACCTCTTTGGACAGAAGCGCGACCTTTCTCATTGTCTTGTCGGGATACTTGCAGCCCATAAATTCAACATTTGTAAAGACTTGTGCCAAACAAACTAGTTCGTCTTCCTCGAATTTGTCTTTGTGTGTTTCCATAAACAATCGTCTCAATTCCCAATGTTCGTCGCTTTCATAGTCAGTTTTGTAATTGTCGACGTCCCAATCAGTGTTTGAACTCATTTTAATGAAACTGTTAATTTTAACAAGCGGTAACTATCAACAATGTGTTTTGGATGCCGTGCCGTGTGTGTTTCGCATTATTCTTTCACATTGACATTTTGTCAGTGTTGACCAGCGGTTGTGATGTTTAAAGATGTCGGTGTTGACATCTTTGCGAGTAGCGCAAATTTTAACGTAAAGCTAGTTTGAATGAAACGTATAGGTTTGTTGCAAGGTCATTTTGAAATGTCAAATTTCATCCACAGAAGGTAACTTAACCTCAACTTTCAGGATGACGAAAATTGTAACGAAAAAATTTACAAAGAAATTTGTTGACGTTTAGAGGTTATGTTCATCTCTGTGGATGAAATCGTCGGCGTTCGTGTTGTCAAAGTTCGGGTTTACAGTTATTTGGAACAAACCTATATAAACACGAACTTTGACAACCCGAACAACGACAATTTCATCCAAGGCTGTATACTTGGGGAGGTCACGCAGATACAGATACGCGGGTTACACACCACAGTTGATGATAAAATGGCCGATTTCATACAAAAATTCACCTACTCTGATGATTCTCGTTGTCTTGATGATGTGGTGAATTTTTTGTATATGTAAAGTCATCAGAAGTGGTGTGTTCCCGCGTATCTAATAAAATGGCGGTCTGCGTGACCTCCCCAAAGTATGCAGCCTTGAATTTCATCCACAGCAACGTCGCTTACCTGATATTTCATACAAATCGAGCAACGACGCCTACGCGATTTACACAGAAATATTATTGGGGTTATGGTTCTGTGTATGAAATTTGACAATTCATATGGCCTTGGAACAAACCTATTTCGTTTCTGTTTAGTGCTAGAAATCAAGGTTCTGAAAGAACAGGTTAAGAGCAAGGTAAATGTAGTGAGGAGGTAATGTCATTCAGACGTGTGGCCTAGCCAATTACATCTTTTTTTAAGGCCAGGTTATGCGTCCTGACAAATGTGCGATATATCGGACCATAACTGATTGACAGCGATTTACTTGTTATCGGGGAATCTGGCACACGGTGTCAAAAGAACTCACTTTTCAATTACGTAAAAGGTGAACTCACACACGCAAGTTTGTTGCGGCAAATGCTTTTTAGCCATGTCATCGACTTAATAACTCCTACAAAATTATGGTAACAAAAAATCGTGTGCGAGTTCACTTTTTACATAGTTGAAAAATGCGTTGTTTTAGCACCGTGTGCCAAATTCACGCTGTAAGTGTGCCTAAAATTTGAATTTTAAATGAACGATTCGATGAAAAAGTGAACCGAAAAATACATTTCAACGCGCTTCATTGTATGAAAATGACGCTACGTTACTGCTGATTTACATAGCGACGTATGGTTTAAATTTCCATTGCTGTATTACAATGTAAAAGTGACAGGTGACAGTTGACTACTTTGCGCCAAGTTTAAATGTTTAATGCTTAAATGCATATATTGAGCAAGGGATATCAATTAAATAAATGTGTTGAACACAAACATAAAACTTCAGATTTTGAATGGATCAATTCGATTGATTCGAACTGCCACTAGAGATCCGAATAATCGATGATTTACAGATTAATTTTCATAATTATCGTTGCCTCAGAGAAATTTCTATTAACGAACGTTAAAAATGTATTTTCTTCCTTGAATATATTCCAACGTTTTTCACTTTGAACTATAGGCGCACAGAAACTCCTGGTGGCTCATTCGACTGATTTGATCAAACTGTACGCAGATTCTAGAAATTTGTATTTCTTTTTGGATTGAAATAAATGGAAACGTCATCAAAACCTATATGTTTACGATGATGAAATACTAAAGTTCTCCTAATCTCTCTTACTGAGTGTTTTTTTTTTGAAAAACATACCACATTCCAAAAACAGACGCTTCCATCGGATCTGATTCTATGCATGTACTTTTCTGAATATACCTTGATTCAGAACATCCAAAATCGACCTCTGACTTCTCCTGAGGTAGCGATTCGTAATGCTCCAAAGTTCGTAAAATAATTCTTTTTATGTGCGTCGTGCACCGAGAAACTGCATTCGATTTCTACATACGGGTTTCAAAACTATCCGCACGTTTAACAATTATATTGTGACTTCTAGCAACCGGTAAAAACTAACAATAGTTTGCATTGAACCATCGAAATTGTCCGGATTATTCGGCGATATTAAACATCGACAACTTTCTGAAGAAGCAGCGAGTTCCTGAAGAGACAATGAGTAGACGCGACTTCTTCAGGATTTCACCGCTTCACAAAGTTGTCGGTTCCTAACATTTTGTGAAAGGCTTTTTACGAAATGTTAAAAAAGTTAAGAAACGTCGACACGAAATGACGACTTTACGAAGAAGCGGTGAGCTCAAGTACAGCGACTACTCAATGTTTCTTCAGGATCTCGCTGTTTCTTCAGAAAGTCGTAGAGAGATTCATATCGTCGAATAATAAGACCATCGAATAAGTGTAGCAACCACTTATCTTAAATTGACAGAATGGTTTTCCATGATCTTCGAACCAGACCTGTGAAAAATAAAAAAAGCCTAATCTCAATGAATTCACTGGTCGCGATACTATGTAAAACGAACTTTCAATTTTCAATTCGCATTTTTCCGGATGAATTTAAAGAAAAAACTTTTTTCTGCTCAACAATCACCAACTAATTTTGAGAACAGTGTTTTTCATTCATTCTTCATCCTCAGGTCACTTCATAGATTATACTCCAAAATACGAACAGCCAAAACAAACAAATGCGCCAAAAACTAGTAACTTTTTTCCAATGCTGAATAGCTGAATAGAGTGTTATGATGAAAGAGAAGAAGATATTTTGACAAGTACCCCAAGGCAAGTTAAAATAAACTGGTTTTCTGTCCTCTCGCTCTCAACGTACCACATTGAAAGAGAAGCAAATACTTTGACAAGTACCCCAAGGCAAGTTATAATAACTAGTCTTCGGTTTTCTCGCTCCGATCATAACAGTCTATTGGAAAGATACGTCGGCAAAATTGAATCAAATCAATTTTGCCAATGCGTGTTTGACATTTCAAAACAATGAAATTATAGTATTGTCGTATTAGAAAAACTTTACGTTTGGTGTTGTTGGGTCGAAATTTTAAGCATACGTCGCTGTGTGAATCAGCAGTTAGAAAGACCTCCGCACTTTCCATTTTGAATTTCGACCGCACTTATGGCGTGAATTACCCCACGCCATTTACTTGTATTTCACAAAAATATTTTCACTATCTCACAACAGATGTCCCGACTTTCTATTCCATTTTTTGCTTTCAACGAAGAGATGAGATGGTGTTTGTTTCGAACTTTCATGCCACCACACATCTGATTCGGTTATATATGGCATTACCTCCTCACTATACTTACCTTAGTTAAGACACTTCCGCAATGATCACCAAGGCGGTGGGATCAAGGTTTGAAACTTTATATGACGATTTCAAGTTAAAAAAAAAGAAAAGAAAATTGTTTTCAAGTTGACTTTTCACACAATATGTGATGAGTGCGTTTAACAAGTTTGATGACAACCGACTCCGTGAGTGGCTTACCCTGTTCTTTCATAACTTTGATAGACAGAGCAACAGATAAACCACGTAAAATCTGATTTTATAAGAGGCTTACGTTGTGACAGGGCCATGAAGATAATGCAAACCTTCAGCTAATCACAAGATATACGGAGACCGAGTTTCGGGTGAATATAAGATTGTTGTGTTGCTGCTTCGTTTAGCATTGGCCATTCTTAAAGTGGATGGTATTTCAAACGTACTTGAACATGATATATCATGGAATGACACTTGAGCTGCACTTGGGCTTCACTTTTCTATAAAAGAATGACTATCAGCGAAGATCACGAGTTGTCATGTCTCTTATTTTTCCAAATATGTTTGACTTATCGTGATGATTTCTGCTAAATGGTGCTGACAGTTTACACCTCAAGTGCGGCCCAATTAAAGTATAAACCAGGTATGGTCTATTCATACAAAGCGGAGCTCTCATGAGAGGTGAGTTTGTTCCAAATAACTGTAAACCCGACAACACGAACGACAACGATTTCATCCACAGATATGAACATAACCTAAACGTCAAAAAAATTCTTTGTAAATTTTTCGTGATTGACCGATTTGTATGCAACATAGATTACCGGTAATTTACTGGTAGATTTACTCACAAATTTCGGTACTACCGTTTACCGTGTATCAATAGTAGTAGACTTAGATTTCACAACTTTTCATTCCGAAGGCGTAGTGAGTAATGAAAGTATAAACCAGGTATGGTCTATTCATACAAACCGGAGAGATAAAAGACCATTTTTGGCCATCGAGGTGTCATCTTCAATAAACTATGTCACGTCACCTACATAATCGCTGTTTACAATGTCAATCTCAACAATGCGTCAGATCTAGAGAAACAAACAAGTTAGGAGTTTTTCATACTTGAGAAGTGACATGGTGGCGCTGATGCCAATAGATAAAGGTTAGTATGTGTTTATTATATCGGTAAAAGCACGGGTTTTCAGGAGGTATATTGTACCAATGCACGTTTGCCAACTTGTAGAACTTGAAAAATCAAGACCCACCTCTGACCGGTGGCGACTCGCTTGACGAACGAATAAAGAAAGAGCAAATTCCTTACTCAATCGGCACTCAAAAATTGTCTGGGCAGGGCACCAAAGTGTATAACGAGTGTAACTCCATAGAGTTTTGACTTCTCAAAATTAACAGCAAGACGAATGGTCAATATCACATTGGTTAGATATTTTATATTCGGGCTACAACAAGCGCAACTGCCTAAAATTCAAAACTGTTACGCGAATAACTATTTTGTAAGTCATTCAAAAACGATTTATCGACATCAGCGCCATCATGCCACCTCCATGGTGAACTGATGGAGCAAGCGTATCATTCGTAACATCACATACTATACGATAACATTCAAAACAAATTGAGCACGTTGGCCAAATATTCTGGATTTCACGCATCGACAACCTGAAGACTTAATCGGACCGTCGTATTTTTCTAAATTGACTTGCACTACAACATTGTTGATCAAAAGCATTCTTTGTAAAAATTAAGAATCAAATTTTCTGTTACATTCTATTGTTTGGCAACCTCTGAATTGCACAATGGAAGATTCCATCGAATGGAAACTACTAAAAATGTGCTCCGACCGAATGGATTTGATTATCACATCGTCGGTCACTTATTCGAAGAACGAATAGTAAGTGGGGATCGAAAACAATTTGCAAAATATTCAAGCAAAATTAATGTGCGTCTTACAGTTTCTGCAGCATTGTTATTGATGGCCTATTGATAGCTGCAACAAAAGGTCTCACTTTATTTGAGACAATCAATGCAACTTCTAAGAAAGCAATCGAAAAAATTCAAGATTACTCGAGACCGCACATGGTTAGTTCAACGAACATCAACTTTGTTTACCAGGTTTATGCCGACAATCGTTTTAGGGATATTGTTCACAGTCAGAAGAGCCTACATTTGATTTGGATGAAAAATGTCACCAATTTTTCCCGATATTCGAACAGTATATCGTTAACTTCAAGAACCACATTGCTTCAACCAGCCAGTCATATCAAACGCCAAGCACTTATGGCCAATTGTATGAATCGCCAAACAGCTATGTAAGCCCATCTGATCCGTCGAATTGGACCTGGAACAATTCGGAGTCCTACAATCCGAATTACTATCTGACTAAGGTATGCAAAAATCATCGCGCGGATCTATCCATTGTCGGAACATTCTCTTCACCTTTTTCCGTAAAAACCAGAATTACACAACGGTGACAACAGTGAAGATGGAAACCCGTGATATTAAAGTCGTCAGCCGGAAGATGATCCATGAAGGACACGCTCACATCGATCAAAGCAACATCGGCTTTAAGATGCTCCTCGGCTTAGGATGGTCTGGCGGGCCTCTCGGCGCGAATCAAGACGGCATTTCCGAACCAATTAGGTGCGAAAGTTTTGTGTTTTGTACAAAAAAACAGCCAACCTAAATACGTTTTGTCATTGATTTGGTGTAGTGTTGAATTACGAGCAAGACGAAGTGGTTTGGGCGCCGACCGACAATCATACAGATCGGCATACGGAAACATTACCGGTGACACATTATTTCAATTTCTGAAAAGCTATGCAGACGATGACCGACAGTACGAAGATCTGGAATTTTCAGATGAATTTTCCAATAAAGAGAAAAAGAAATTATTTGGGTGAGAAAAGTGGTCGTGTGTCGTGTGTGTTGTTGATCAATTATATATAGGTTTAAGAGATCCTTTCTAACGAAAACGTTGATTGAAATATTAAATGCGCATACGGGTTACAGTTACACTTTAACGGCGAATCGTTCAGGTCTACGATTTTTTTCTGTCGATGTGAAATCAATATTTGTCGCTTGCTTGAATTTTCGGTTCATCGAGAACAATTAACCGAAAATTCAAGCTATTTGCCCATATGTGTGCTAATGGGGCACCATTGACGTTGTTCATAAAAGACATCCGCTTTCTAGTGGCATAAATACACACACATGAGGTGAGGGACTCTAAAACAAGGCATCAGAACAGTCGGAGCGTTTGCTCCGACTTAGCCCCGTACGACCCGTAATCCTATTTCGTCCGTAGCCATAAAACGTCCGTAGCCGTAATACGCCCGGACCCCTAATACGTCTACAACCCTCTAATGCGTCTGTTACCAAAATGCAAGTCAAGTTGGGCATGGTCAAATTTACTGAAAGTGTTCATTTTTAAAATTGCACATAGCGCAATTACGAAAGCCCGTACGAAGTACCTCTCAAATAAAACCAACAATTTACGACATTATTTTAGAAACCCAAAATTTTTTGCCAACTTTCCATTTGGTATTCAATTACCTCTCAAATAAAACAAAAATTAGCAAAATCGGATGAGATTTGCTCGATTTATGTGCAAAAAACACTTAGGGCCGAGTAGCGGCCTTAGTCCAAGGGACCAAATTTGAAACTTTTTTCGCCACGTTCTTTTCGATATTCACCTATCTCTCAAACGAAACAAAATCTAGCAAAATCGGATGAGATTTACTCGATTTATGTGCAAAAAACACTTAGGGCCGAGTAGCGGCCTCAGTCCAAGGGCCCAAATTTAAAACTTTTTTTGCCACCATTCTATTCGGCATTCAATTATCTCTCAAATGAAACAAAAACTAGCAAAATCGGATGAGATTTGCTCGATTTATGTGCAAAAAACACTTAGGGCCGAGTAGCGGCCTTAGTCCAAGGGACCAAATTTGAAACTTTTTTCGCCACGTTCTTTTCGATATTCACCTATCTCTCAAACGAAACAAAATCTAGCAAAATCGGATGAGATTTACTCGATTTATGTGCAAAAAACACTTAGGGCCGAGTAGCGGCCTTAGTCCAAGGGACCAAATTTGAAACTTTTTTCGCCACCATTCTATTCGGCATTCAATTATCTCTCAAATGAAACAAAAACTAGCAAAATCGGATGAGATTTGCTCGATTTATGTGCAAAAAACACTTAGGGCCGAGTAGCGGCCTTAGTCCAAGGGCCCAAATTTGAAACTTTTTTGCCATCATTCTATTCGGCATTCAATTATCTCTCAAACGAAACAAAATCTAGCAAAATCGGATGATATTTACTCGATTTATGTGCAAAAAACACTTAGGGCCGAGTAGCGGCCTTAGTCCAAGTGCCCAAATTTGAAACTTTTTTGCCATCATTCTATTCGGCATTCAATTATCTCTCAAACGAAACAAAATCTAGCAAAATTGGATGAGATTTACTCGATTTATGTGCAAAAAACACTTAGGGCCGAGTAGCGGCCTTAGTCCAAGTGCCCAAATTTGAAACTTTTTTGCCATCATTCTATTCGGCATTCAATTATCTCTCAAACGAAACAAAATCTAGCAAAATTGGATGAGATTTACTCGATTTATGTGCAAAAAACACTTAGGGCCGAGTAGCGGCCTTAGTCCAAGGGCCCAAATTTAAAACTTTTTTTGCCACCATTCTATTCGGCATTCAATTATCTCTCAAACGAAACAAAATCTAGCAAAATCGGATGATATTTACTCGATTTATGTGCAAAAAACACTTAGGGCCGAGTAGCGGCCTTAGTCCAAGTGCCCAAATTTGAAACTTTTTCGCCACGTTCTTTTCGGTATTCACCTATCTCTCAAACGAAACAAAATCTAGCAAAATCGGATGATAGTTACTCGATTTATGTGCAAAAAACACTTAGGGCCGAGTAGCGGCCTTAGTCCAAGGGCCCAAATTTGAAACTTTTTTGCCATCATTCTATTCGGCATTCAATTATCTCTCAAACGAAACAAAATCTAGCAAAATTGGATGAGATTTACTCGATTTATGTGCAAAAAACACTTAGGGCCGAGTAGCGGCCTTAGTCCAAGGGCCCAAATTTAAAACTTTTTTGCCATCATTCTATTCGGCATTCAATTATCTCTCAAACGAAACAAAATCTAGCAAAATTGGATGAGATTTACTCGATTTATGTGCAAAAAACACTTAGGGCCGAGTAGCGGCCTTAGTCCAAGTGCCCAAATTTAAAACTTTTTTCGCCACCATTCTATTCTGCATTCAATTATCTCTCAAATGAAACAAAAACTAGCAAAATCGGATGAGATTTACTCGATTTATGTGCAAAAAACACTTAGGGCCGAGTAGCGGCCTTAGTCCAAGGGACCAAATTTGAAACTTTTTTCGCCACCATTCTATTCGGCATTCAATTATCTCTCAAATGAAACAAAAACTAGCAAAATCGGATGAGATTTGCTCGATTTATGTGCAAAAAACACTTAGGGCCGAGTAGCGGCCTTAGTCCAAGGGCCCAAATTTAAAACTTTTTTCGCCACCATTCTATTCGGCATTCAATTATCTCTCAAATGAAACAAAAACTAGCAAAATCGGATGAGATTTGCTCGATTTATGTGCAAAAAACACTTAGGGCCGAGTAGCGGCCTTAGTCCAAGGGCCCAAATTTAAAACTTTTTTCGCCACCATTCTATTCGGCATTCAATTATCTCTCAAATGAAACAAAAACTAGCAAAATCGGATGAGATTTGCTCGATTTATGTGCAAAAAACACTTAGGGCCGAGTAGCGGCCTTAGTCCAAGGGCCCAAATTTAAAACTTTTTTCGCCACCATTCTATTCGGCATTCAATTATCTCTCAAATGAAACAAAAACTAGCAAAATCGGATGAGATTTACTCGATTTATGTGCAAAAAACACTTAGGGCCGAGTAGCGGCCTTAGTCCAAGTGCCCAAATTTGAAACTTTTTTCGCCACCATTCTATTCGGCATTCAATTATCTCTCAAACGAAACAAAATCTAGCAAAATTGGATGAGATTTACTCGATTTATGTGCAAAAAACACTTAGGGCCGAGTAGCGGCCTTAGTCCAAGTGCCCAAATTTAAAACTTTTTTCGCCACCATTCTATTCGGCATTCAATTATCTCTCAAACGAAACAAAATCTAGCAAAATTGGATGAGATTTACTCGATTTATGTGCAAAAAACACTTAGGGCCGAGTAGCGGCCTTAGTCCAAGTGCCCAAATTTGAAACTTTTTTCGCCACCATTCTATTCGGCATTCAATTATCTCTCAAACGAAACAAAATCTAGCAAAATTGGATGAGATTTACTCGATTTATGTGCAAAAAACACTTAGGGCCGAGTAGCGGCCTTAGTCCAAGTGCCCAAATTTAAAACTTTTTTCGCCACCATTCTATTCGGCATTCAATTATCTCTCAAACGAAACAAAATCTAGCAAAATCGGATGAGATTTACTCGATTTATGTGCAAAAAACACTTAGGGCCGAGTGCGGCCTTAGTCCAAGGGACCAAATTTGAAACTTTTTTCGCCACGTTCTTTTCGGTATTCACCTATCTCTCAAACGAAACAAAATCTAGCAAAATCGGATGAGATTTACTCGATTTATGTGCAAAAAACACTTAGGGCCGAGTAACGACCTTTGAGCCCTCCCAACGAGCCCGCGTTGCATCTTACCCAAAAACAATGTTCAGCAACTTTGTTCTACTCGTCAATACCTTTCATTTGATATATCACAAGCTATTGCGTGCGTATTTCGGTAGATATCGTCGAAAGACTGAAAAACACCTATAGGGCCCTAGCTCTGGAGGGGCCGACCCTACCATGCCCATTTTCGAACTTGACCTTACTTTTGTCGATACCAATCGGGGAAAAAAAGAATTTTAAAAAAAGGTTGTGATTTACTCAAGCTAGAGGGGTCACGGACAGACGGACATTTTTTTTATTGCGGATTCGTTATCTATGAACATAGACAAATGCTTTGCCCTTACCGTCTGCTTCCAATTCAACATGTTACAAACGGCATATTAATCTTATAAGCCCCCAGTACTTCGTACGGGGCTAAAAACTGGAAGATTTCCTTTATGAATGGCTCTATGTTCCTTAAGATAGAAGTTTCGGTCGAATTAAAAAATTATCCGGAGCATTTCAGGAAAAAGTTCACTGATTGACTGAAGTCGATGAAGTACTACTCTAATAGCAAGGACTGTTTTTGAAAAACATTTTTCTCAATTTTTCCCAAAAAATTTTTTTTGGAAAATTTTGGGAAAACGTGGGAAAATGCTTTCATAAGTAAAGTCGTCACTGTGAAACTGTCATTGTAGACTACAGTGCCTAACAGACCGTATAATCATACTTATGGTAGAAGACTCTTCACTGAAGAGTCACTTCGTTATTTGAGGATACACTCGCTATAGATCATCTTCAAGATACGGTACTTTCAGACGTAACCTCACATCAGTTTCGTTAAATGTTTGGTTCATTAATCCATTTGTATGAGATTTTTTTTGATGTTGATGGCATTTCTTGATTTGGATCCAAAAGCAATTTTATAGAATATGTGGGAATGGGAATCAACAATACATACATTGGAGCTGATAAAAATTTTGTACATTCCTTTGGTCTTTGTTTCGAAGCACAAATGGTATTCAAATTTAGTACCTATAAAGACCCATAAAACGTATTGACATATTGAAGTCCATTTTTTCCCCATGAACGCTCATTTTTGTAAATAAATACTTTTACTCGTCACTCGAATCATTTTCTAAGCGATCGATCTTGCGACACTGAGAATAGTGATTTCTCATCGACATTTTAAATTTCCAACCAAAATTCATCCGACACTCGTCCACTATGAATACGAACAATAATATTTTTCAGAATTTCAAGAGATCTAAGTTTACTCCATGAATCGGAACATCGAAATGGTATGCTCGTTGTGAAAATAATGAAGCCGAAATACAATTACCACTAATTACCACTGTGGTCACTCAAATAAATTGTTTATATACGATAACAGTTGTACCATGTATACCAAATAAGAAAACATATTTTAAGAATGAAAATAAAAATTTTGTTACAGGACCGATATACCGTTAATATTATTTAGGCGGAAATAGAGTGTTATGATGAAAGAAGAGGATACACGGAAAATCCCAATATGCGTGTGAGATCTATAAGTGGACTTAGCACCCCCATTTGTTGGCATATAGCTGTGTAATGCATATTGCGAAGACTGTAGTTAAAATAGCTGTGTAACTTATATTATAGCTGTGAGACGCGTTTCAAATCTATCTCGAGAAATAAAATTTTTTCCTAAACTTTCATGAATTTTGCGGTCACCCATCCAAGTACTAACCGCGCCCATTGATGCTTAACCTGAGAATCCGACCGTCACCAATGCTGCTGTTGTGCTAATTTTGCTTGTGCTTTAACACGTTCTTATTTCGAAGCGTTGTTACCGCAATATAAATTCTGCAGCTATATTATAAGGCAAACAGCCTAATTCAAGTCTGTAGTTTTCATATTTAGCATTTTTACTTTGGTGAGTTGTCATTGGAGCATTGTTTCAGGTTCTGAAAGAAAGTGAATTGAGACTGCCTGCGTGAAGAATCGCCCATTCAATTGTTTTCTGTGAAATGCCTAGTTTGACATTTGGGAGCAGTTACTTGGCTTAATTCGTTTCTAATGTATTGAAATTTCTGATATATACTGATATATACTTTCATTCGTCCGTCCACGGATTTTGACTATTGAAGAGGTATTTCTATAACCTGACAATCAAGCTTTATTAAAATCAGCCAAGCTATTTTACGATTTTTCTTTATCTGTTAACATTGAGTCCGACCAAGTGTCAGTACGAATCACAACTTGAATGCATGGTCCCATACATTTTCTGATATGCAGCACACAGCTATATTTTTCATACGTCAAATATGCGTTACACAGCTATGATATAGAGTACACAGCCACACTATGCAAATCCTAGCTATAACATGTGTTGTCGATGCATATTATAGCTCTGTAATCTATAATATAGTTGTGTAACTCACATTGCAGGTAAATAACCAACATTAATAGGATATGCGTTCAGTAGCTATATTTTTATAAGTGTTGCAGCTATATTATAAGAACTGCAGCCACATTATAAGTTACACAGCCTTTAACGAAATCCACGAATTTTCCGTGTATTTTGACAAGTACCCCAAGGCAAGTTAAAATAAACTGGTCTGCTGTCTTCTCGCTCTCAACGTACCACGTATCTCTTAAGTGCCCATTCCACTTAAAAAAAGTACTCCGTGAGAGAGCCGTTAGAGCAAGCTGTCAAATAAACAAAGAAAAATTGAAAAAATTCAATTTTGTCTCTCACACGGAGTACTTTTTTTGGTAAGAGGAAACTAAGCATTAAGAGAAGCAAATACTTTGACAAGTACCCCAAGGCAGTTTATAATAACTAGTCTTCGGTTTTCTCGCTCTGATCAAAACAGTCTATTGGATTTTGTCGAATTCGACTATCAAAATCTTATTTTTCCCAAGCGTTGGAAAAATGAATCTTTTTAAAACAATTTCTTCAATAACAAATTCTGAAATCCACGCAAGAGCGTGTGGAATTCTCAAATTGGATCGGGTTGAACATTCATCTGTGAGGCCAACCAACACACAATTGTTGAGACGATATTTTGCTATTTGAAATATTTCTCATTGGAGTTTCCTCAAGATCCGGAAACTGGTGGTAGTGTTCGAAATATCAGAAGATCAAATCAAGCAATTGAATTGTAATGGATCGTCGGATCCAGTCGAATAGAAAGGTAGATTAAACTCGAACGTTGAAAGGGCAAGACAACCGAAATGTTGTGTTTTTCTCTCTCAATGCAATTGAGCCAAGTTAATCCGAAATTTGAACTCCAATAAAGTTACGAACATTTGCCTTACAAATGAAAATTTTCTCTCTCAATGCACTTTCCCTATATGAATCCAAATATGAAAGTATATGAAAGTATTATCTCAGTACAAAGACAGAATGACAGAATATTCAACTAGAAAAAAATGGACATCGCTACGGAAGTTTCCTACGGAAATGTCATTTCTTGTGATAAAAGCATTCGGGGTAGTTCTCCGAGGGGTTGCTCACTCTTTTTTTCGTAAAATGATTAACCATGATTAACCATGATTAACATGATTAACCATGATTAACCATGATTAACCAGTAGTTTGTCGGTGATTAACCAATGGTTAATCGGTTATGGTTAATCAGGTATCAACCAGTGGTTAATCAGTGAGTAACCCAATATGTATTAAAACTGGAATATCAATCACTGCGCATCATCATTTCGTCTTCGAGTTCTGCATATAAAATTACATTGTTAAAACATGTTTTATAGTTTTGAAAAATTTGAGAATTTTGAGAAATCCGATTTCTCAAAAATAGTCCCTGGCTAGGATGAATTAGAAATATCAACACAGCTCTGATCCTAACATATAACATATATTGCATCTATTTCAGCATAAATATCTTTGAACGAAGGCTCAAATAGCTTCATAATTTTTGACCGATTTGCACTTATGGGACGCGATTTATTATTGTTGTTTTCACAATGTCTATGGAACCGGTCAAAAATACTTTAAAAAAGTTAAAATGTCGTTATATGACCATCCGGGGCATCACGAAGCAATTTCGAAGGTATTTTTCCATTAAATTATATGAATCTCGAACGTAAGCTAAGCCGCCATTTTCTGTTGATCTTTTTAACGTATTGAAGTCATAATGAAGCTATTGAGCCTTCGTTCCAAGACTTTTATACTGAAATCAACGGGATTTCCACGATACCTGGACATATTCATAAAGAGTACACATAAATATTTAATTTTTCTTGAGCAGGCACTTTAGGCACGCCGGAAAGTGCTAAGGGGGTCAAGGAATACCTCCAAATAAATTTCTAAAAATCAAAAGTCAAATTTTTGATTTTTAGAAATTTATTTGGAGGTTGACCCCCTTAGCACTTTCCGGCGTTCCTAAAGTTGACCAGTCACAATAACCGGCAATGTGTTAAAGTTCTTTCAAGCTCACCGTGATAATCGTGAGACTATCTTTCTGCAATACGAATTGGTCTCCTGCTACATGAACTAAGAGCTAAGCAGGCCTATCATGCTGCAATGGACAGTATTTGTGCCAATTATTCTTACCAACATATAAACCATTTAAACTGACAGTACCCTCCCATACCATTTAGAGATTTTTGAACCTACTGCGCATCAAGTTCAGTTTGTTTTGGCGTAATCTCTCAAATTAGTACTTTTCCGAAGTTATTTGTTTTGTTCCGAAGAGTACTGATTAACCATGACAGAGTTCCCACGGCTTAGGAAGGCTCCTAAAATTAGGAATTTTAGGAAATTTTAAAGGCAATTTTAGGAGTATTTTAGGAGATTTGGAAGGTAATTTTAGGAGAATTTTAGGAGGAATTTTTTTAAATGTGGGAAAGGTTGTATAAGTAATTTCCGGAGGAATTTTTGCTCTGTTTCTCTGTTTCTCATACACTTCGTAAAATACTAAAAATGTTTAAGAAAATTGACAAAAAGTTATTTTTTTTTTGTCAAAACATATTTTTCCTTATGTAGTTTAATAATTGAAACTTTTATGATTTCCTCTTTTCTGACGCCAGTCAGGACTAGCCAGCAACTGATCCTTTATCAGGTTTTTCTTGTCGACTGCGCCTTTCGAATTAACAAGATTCACCATAATTTTGTTTCCATCATTTATCAGCTCTTGTGCACTAAAAAGTTTTTTTCTACTGGATCTGGAGAGATTTCTCGATATCAGAAAGTTTTTCTGAACTCGATTTTTTTGTGTGAAGATATTGAGATTATCTTCCGCTTCTTTATTCTTGAGAAGTAGTACCTTCTCGACTTTTTGTTGTTCGAGAAAAGTAAAGTACATTGGAGCACATCTGGAAAATACGTCGATTCATTAGGAATTCAGTGACGTTTATATTATTCAATGTGTCCTTAAACGTTCGAAGTGACACGATAGTCGCATCTTCTAACAAACTGCGATCCTCGATAATGTATTTATTTTCGCTAAAACCACGTTCAGGATCGCTATTTGTATGACTCAAAGAAAGGAGTGTTTTCGCAAGTTGAGTCAGGTATTTTTTTTCTTTTATTTTGTCAAAGTAGATTGTGATCATTTTACATGGGTTTGTTTTTTAAATATTTATAACTTGAAAATTTCGTCAAACTTATTGCTTGTTGGGTGTGTACCTAGAATGCTGGCTGCGTTGCCTTGTTAAATAGCCAAAGATAAACGGTTGTATAAGAATTGTTTCGCTCGAATGTCACCAGTTTCTTCAATTAACATTTTGCCAATTGAATCTACGAATAATTTTGTTTCCTTGCACCACGGGCCTAATTTTCGAATGCTAAACCAGCCAACAAAAAATCTGACGCTTTGAGTTTCGTATAATGACTGTGCTTCTGTTGGCATGCTCGTTCAGCCGCTGAACCTGTTACCTTGCTTGTAAGGTGAAGATATGATGCTGCCAAAGTGTCGACACAGGTAACGTCCCAAATTAATCGTTTCCCTTTGGACCATGGTGCGAGTGTGACGCCATCTGGGCGCTTACCATCATCACGTGAAAGGCCTATCGGTTCCAATGTATTGCCACGACGTGCAGATGTCAAAGACCTATTGAAGATCTGATTGAGGATAACATGTCTTGGATATGTTCCCTTAGCGTTCGGGCAGCTAAGGCCATGTGTACCAGATTCGTCTACTAACGAATTGCATATGCATTTGTGTGCGGAGTAACAGTTGACACCGAGACGGAGAGCAACACAAACTTGAAAATCTTGATCGTTCATCGCCGTACCAATGTTGCTAGACGGAATAACGCGTAACCAGCCACCTGACTCTGGTGCTTGTACAGCTTTAAAACGGGCGATATCCTTGACGTTTTCGTAGTTAATTTCTTCCGCAATGATTCTTTCTACATTGATTGAATCCCACTGTTTTTGTATTGACTTGTTTTCCGGAACTTCGCCATGGTTAACTGTATTCCAGTAGTCCAAAGATTCGTTATAATGATGTAATGTAATTTGGTTGTCCATGTTGTGTAATATGCGAGACACCAAACTACGCACTCCATGCAACGAACTAAGAAAAGCTGGAAGGCAGACATCGGATATTTTCCTGATTCCTAAGCCACCTTTTGAAATGGGTAACCCCGCCTGGGCCCATTGGATTTCGTCAATTGTGATGTTGATAATTGATTCCAAACATACTTTTAAGAAATTATCACAAACAGTTCTTTAGTAGACAGTAAGCGGTTTGTGCATTCACTCCTTCAAGTCTTGATGCCAAAAGTTTCAGAGTTTCGAATTTTTTTCCCAAAGCAATCGGATAGCCTTCCTCAAAGATAGGTGCGCCTAATATTTCGAATTCATGTTTTTCGGTTATCCGAATACGAGGAGCAACTTGTTCGAATGCATCAACAATTTTTGGGTCCTTGAAACCAGATACAAAGAAAAGCTCGCACTTATCCGAGTTAATTGTCAATCCCAACTTCCCAGCTTCTTCAATAATCAATTTAAAATCGTCGAGAACGACTTGGTAGTTGTCTCCAATTGAACCATCATCAAGGTACCAAGAATTTAATTCTGATTTAATGTCTTGTATCACCGGTTGTATTGTTATGCTGAAAGACAACGGTCCACAGGGGTCACCTTGTTGACAACCTGTTTCCGATGAGATCACGTCCGTCCCAAAGAAAAGCAACGATGGAGCGGAATATCTCGATGATAACAAGTGATAAATTGACGGGAATTCTTTGGCAATTCTTGACAACATTGTGCTCCTATCGATCGAGTTGAACGCATTTTTGAAATCAATTGAGTCAGGTTCATACAGAAGTTCAAATTCATTGCCGCATAATTTTGCTGTTTTTACCGTTTTTAGTTTTTCAGTATAATTAAAAAATTTCTTCGAGAGTGTGAGCTCATTTTAGGAATTTTAGGAGTTTTAGAAGATTTTAGGAGATTTTAGGAGGATTTGGTCCATTTTATGAATTTTAGGAGGAGTGGGAACTCTGCCATGATTAACCAGTGGTTAATCAGAGTGAGCAACCCCTCGTAGTGCTCGTCTTCAGATGATTCAGACTCAGACTTCACATCTTGACCAGGCCCTGGTCCCAGTCAGGCTCTCTTAGAACAGTAAGGGAAAAGCACGTCGGGTTATCCTGTTACGTTTCGGCCATCCAAGCTGACCAGAGACTGACCTGGTTGTCTCGCGAGAATTCCCCAGGCCAGTCTGAGGTCTGCAGCGCTGGGCCGCCACTCAAGTTGCTAGAACTTATATACCTCTGTATGTTACAGAGGTAACTAACAACAACTGCCGCCGCTCGGTCTAACAGTCGGACTAGCTACAAACGTTATCTTTCATTTAGTCAATATAGCCAGTCGAATTACCTCTCTGGCCAGTGCACTTACTACACACTTAGCTACCCGCCATCCTCGCGTTCCTTCCTTGTCGCTGTCTGCTCGTCTGTTCCAATCTGCGCGGTTTGGTTCTTCCTGCATTTCCATTCAACCTTTGCATATTCCAACAAGCACTCAGCATCTGCCCTCATTCAAACGTACGCAGCTCATTCTACTTTACTCTACTAAATCTTTTCATTCAAAAAACTTCAATACATTCAAGTACCTGTCCTTACAGTTTACCTGCTTCCGGCTTTCACGCAACACCATTCATACAAACCATACCATTCATTCAGTCCAGCGCAACTTCAACGTGACACTTTCCATCCTGCCACTTTCCTGTGCTGGAACGTCACTTAAATTGACCTACCACACACCAAAAACCATAATACAGCGGCCCTTCGTACCAAAAATACATTCACAAAATTGCACCACAAGCTACAGACATTGACGGTGAGCCAGCAAATGACGAAAGACGAAACCTCCAATTAGCTGCCACTTAGCTGCTCTTAAGTCACAAAAGGACAACCAAAATGCAAACGCTGGAAAATCCAGGGTCCACACCACGGGAAACAGTTGCACATAATTCAATAATCCAGACCATTTTTTGATCACCACGGGGACCTCCAACGGTCTCATATCGTCAATGGACCTTCAATGGTCGCTCCACTGGGTACCAATTTCGATCACTTTTTATCGATGCTTTATCAGTTGATAAAAAGATGTTTAAATGACGTTTGCATTGTTCAGTAATTAAAATTCATTGTAACGTCAATTAGTAAAACATTGATAACGTGAGCGTGTGAGAGGATTCCAGACAGAGCCGAAGGCGACCCGCTAAAAAAGACTTTTAGTCCGTGGTACGAATAATATTTTTCATATCCGACGGGTCCTAGGTATGATAAACGGTTATTTTAGCTCGTTGGTATAAAGACTCGAAAAATACTATTATTTTAGCTCGTTTGTATAACGAGTCGAAAAAAACGTTTATTTTAGCTCGTTTCTATAAAGAGTTGAAAAAAACGCTTATTTTAGCTCGTTTCTATAAAGAAACGTTTTTTTCGACTCGTTATACAAACGAGCTAAAATAAACGTTTCTTTCGACTCGTTATACAAACGAGCTAAAATAAACGTTTTTTCGACTCTTTATAGAAACGAGCTAAAATAAACGTTTTTTTCGACTCGTTATACAAACCACTTAAAATAAACGTTTCTTTCGACTCGTTATACAAACGAGCTAAAATAAACGTTTCTTTCGACTCTTTATAGAAACGAGCTAAAATAAACGTTTTTTCGACTCTTTATAGAAACGAGCTAAAATAAACGTTTTTTTCGACTCGTTATACAAACCACTTAAAATAAACGTTTCTTTCGACTCGTTATACAAACGAGCTAAAATAAACGTTTCTTTCGACTCTTTATAGAAACGAGCTAAAATAAACGTTTCTTTCGACTCGTTATACAAACGCGCTAAAATAAACGTTTCTTTCGACTCTTTATAGAAACGAGCTAAAATAAACGTTTTTTTCAACTCTTTATAGAAACGAGCTAAAATAAACGTTTTTTTCGAGTCTTTATACCAACGAGCTAAAATAACCGTTTATCATACCTAGGACCCGTCGGATATGAAAAATATTATTCGTACCACGGACTAAAAGTCTTTTTTAGCGCGTCGCCTTCGGCTCTGTCTGGAATCCTCTCACACGCTCACGTTATCAATGTTTTACCAATTGACGTTACAATGAATTTTAATTACTGAAAACGTCATTTAAACATCTTTTTATCAGCTGATAAAGCATCGATAAAAAGTGGCCGAAATTGGTACCCATGCTTGGGCTGCGATGCTCCTATAGCGCATTCTTATCGTTTGCACTTGACGTCCATTTTTCACGTAAACTTTTCAATCAAAATGGCGACCGGCCGCAAGCGAAGGAAAAAACGCAAAATCACCAACCTCTCTCCCGCACTAACACAGAAAAAACACAGTTCACGCACTCAGAAGCACCCAACACGCAATCCTCACCACACAGAACAATAATTTGCTCGTCTTCAGATGATTCAGCCCATAATTTTCGGGAATATGTTCAAAAAAAAAAATGAGCGAGAAGGACGCATCCGAACAACATTGAAAAGGCCATCACATATTTGACGATGATCATTTGAATTTATTTTTATAAAATTCTTTTGTATCCTTAATTCGTATGATAAATTTTTTAAATAAATACAGAGCTTTTTTATTTTGTTTTTTACGTAATATTGCCATCAAATAGAAATTTTAATCCAAATTTATATAACCTCAAAATCAAAATAAAAAAAAAAATACAAAAAAAAACTTCATCATCTTCAATTCAGCCAATTATGTAGAAAATTACAGTTACGATCGAACGTTTATTTTATCATCCATATCGCTAACGAGTCATGGAACATATATATGTGAAACGTTTCTTTTCGCATTGAACAAACGATTCAAAACAATTTATCATCACTGTCTCTTCTGTGCTTTTGTTTTTAATATTCGAATCGATTTTTAAAATTATTTCTTAAAATCAATGAAAAAAAATGACATTCCTAGCCATTACAACTTGTCTGTCTCTGTTTCTCTATTACGCACGTTACCAAAAAAAAAAATTGAAGCACAATTTAATTCTCAGATGTGGCACCACTGTCGGACATTGAAAGTTAAATGCGCGGAATTATTATAACAAAAGAAAGACGATAGACCATAAGTAATAATTCACATTGAGTAATTTCCACAGATTTCTTTTCTTTTTCTTTTTTCTTTTTTTTTTGTGTCTTAATACATATCTATGTCAGTTCTTTACACATCAAAGTCGGACACGACGGTGCAAAGTGGTTTTTTAGTCTTAAATGCCTGCACACCAGCTTGGGTGACGGATGTGCCGGTCACATCCAAATAGCTTAATTTCGGTGAACAATGTACCAAATGTCGCAGCGACACATCCGTTACCAGTTTGTAATGTCGAACGACTAACGTTTCCAGAAATGTGTCCGGCGACCGAAAATCGGCCCGGATCCAAACGACACCGTTCTGAATGTTATCGGGCGAAACGCCGAAGCTGCATATGCCGCGATCGCTGATCAGTGTTACCGGTGGCGGTTCGAAGGTGCGATTAATCGGTCGATTGTAGAACAGTTGAGCATACTGCTGATGATTGTTGTGGTTCACTATTTCCCACGATATTCTGCATTTGAGACAAGAGACCGCAAGGGGAACATTTAGTTTTACAAATTCCATTGGGAGCCAGAGCGTAAACGGTTAAAGAATTTACCTGTTTCGGCGTCCAACGGCACGATCTCGATTACCAGTATTGCAATTTAATCCACGTACAATGATCAGTTGCTGGGGTTGAGGATTCACATCTGTAACGAAGTGGATGAGAATGAAATCAAGTAAAACGAATTGCTATTTGTAGCAACGCTAGAACGAACCTAAATTATTAGGAACAAACATTTGCGGATTTTCATGCACAGCGTCTCTTCCGTCACGCCTCTCCCCAACATTGTTTTGTATATCAACATAATTGTGGTTTCGCACGACAATGTTTATGTAATGATTCGCAATCCGAACGTCATCGTCGCGATTTTGTTGTTGCTGAGGTTGTTGCTGCTGCTGTTGTTGTTGCTGCTGCTGCTGCTGCTGCTGCTGCTGCTGCTGCTGCTGCTGCTGTTGTTGTTGTTGTTGTTGTTGTTGTTGTTGTTGTGCTGGTGATGATGATCGGTCTGCTGCTGCGGAAGAAGCAGCTGCTACTAATAGTTGGCCTACAGATTGATGCTGACGTGGTTGTTGTTGTTCCGGTTCATCAGCAGCTTGTTGTGCGTTTTGCTCGTTTCGTTCATTGCCATTCGGCTCCAATCTTAATTCTTCCTCCTCATTTACCGGCTCCAAATCACAGCAGCCAGACCTAGCTGCCGATTGGTTTCTCAAATCGACTGGACATTCCATCAACAGTTCACGTAAAGTGGTTGTTATGTTGAAACACTGAATGTCACTGTCCGATATCGGTGTGTCACGAATGTCCAATGACTCCAATTTCCGGAAACCGAATCTCGTTGCTATGCTGCCATAGGGAACACACTCTTTCAGTGACACACAACCGCGTAAATTTAACTTTTTCAGATTCGGCAGCTTGGAGAACATAATGAGATCGTGCGTTTCGAACCAAGTGCATCGTTCGAGACTCAATTCTTGCAAATGCTTCATGTGAGTATCGATTCGGTTGAAAAATGCTCGGGCAGGTGATGCAAAGTTTACCTCACATCCGCAGAATACCAATTTTCTTATTGTGTTTGGGAACTCGTTAATTGTAAACTGCAACGGAAGAAATGGTTTGACAACTAGCGATGTGACGTTGTTTCGGTTAATGTACATACCTTCTGAAAATCTAGGAAACCTTCGTAGACCTCCAAGCTTTCCAACTGTGGAGTTAGTTTCTGTAATTTTTCCAGCAAATTTTCAGTAATTGTGTTGTTTTGCCATTTTTTGTGCGGAAACGATTTGACGAGACCTTTGATTTTGAATTGAGTCGTGTCCTTGTTGATGTATTTGAATCGCTTCAGAATCTCGTCCACGCTCAGAGCCAATTTGGAATAATCGAAACTAGTCCAAAGTCGTCGATCGCAAACCAAATTCTTGAATCGAATGCATGTCCTAATTGGCAAATATTGGAAAGGGAAAAACGATAACTACAGCTAAACTTGTCCAACTACATCGTCTCGGTCACATACTTTGACAATGCATCCAATGTGAGACTGTTGCAGTTCTTCAGAATTTCCAATAAAACTTCGTCGCTCAACGTGAGCAGTTTGCTGTAATGGTAATCGTCTTCCGAGTCTTGAACAAATACTTTACCAGATGGTTCCTCTTCGATCATCGACAATCGACGTTTTCTATTTGGTTTCAGCTTATTACAATTTTGGTTGGAGCCGTTGAAGCTGTCGCTTTGTGTGTCATCAACGTCGATGTCAATGGACAGACTAGACGATTTACTACTGGGGCCAGCATTATCAATGTCCAGGTCCATTTTGTTTATCCAACAACACACTCTCTTTCTGTTCGAACTAAACCATACAACAAGAAACAAATGTGTTGAAACGGTATGTTACATGTGAGAAATCAATAGTGCTCAGTCAAAAGGGAAAATGGGTGCAATGATGCTGCGAGACAGCGTAGGGAATCAACTCAAATTTCTTTCATTGAGTTGACACCGTTGACATAGTATAATACAACATCGATTTTGATATAATATACGCCACTTACTTGTCAACAGGAATTGAATCGGGTACACTTTGACGGAGTCTCTTTACACGTAGACGGGGATTACAACACAAATCCGTAGACACTATTTTTGTCTATAATTTGCATACAAAATTTGAAAGCGAAAACTTTAAATTCTCACTGCGGTATATATGTGAAAAATGCAATAAAAATCAAAAACATTACCACTGCTATGACATCTAACTCAATGAAACGCCATTTTCGAACTTCTTTTTCGTGGTGTTGGTCTTGGGTATGACTGGTATGACACTTCGAACAACATTTTTTGGTGGACCGATTAGCAGACTTTTTCGTTTTTGTTAGGTTGAAATTCCATATAGAACCTGTGCAATACCTTCAGAGAGATGCTAATTTGACGACTGGGTCGTTTCGACCAAAGTATATAAACATACTGAAGGTAATGCAAATCCACAAAAACTCACGGAACCCTACTTTCGGGTGAATATAATTTTTACAATGTTGGCCACTAGTTCAATTCACTTTGTTAGGTTGTATCTTTATACTCAACACAAAATATTGTATGGAGAACAAAACATTTCTGCCAACATTAAAACACCAAACGTCACACAAGCAACATAACAAGTCTTATATTCAACCGAAACTTGGGTTCCGTAAAATTTGTGATCCGCTGAGCATTTGCATTACCTTCAGTATGTTTATATACTTTGGTTTCGACGGTTAGAGGGAATATGTCGAATGATTTTAAAATTGGTTGAGAGAAAATGTATTGAATTCTCTCTCAAAAACCCAACTGTCATTCGACATATTCCCTCTATCCGTCGAAACGACCCAGTTAAGTCGTTATATTAGCATCTCTCTGAATACCTTTCAGTTCATTACTGACAATACCACAAATGTACCGAAATGTTTTCGAACCGGTGGCGGATGGTACAGTGCTATCATTAACAACGAATATGCCTATAGTTTTCCAAATTAAATTAATTAAAATTTGATTCTTTTTGTAAAAAAAAACTTTGAAACAAGCAGAACAATTCTTATGAATCAAATAAATCGACAAACATCTTAAATGCAAATTTAACCGATTTCTGGGATACAATCATACAATTGAGTTACAAACAAATTTTTTTTTATTTTTTATCGATGGAGAACCTAATTATAAGACACTTTGTCCCGTATCATATGCCAAAAAAAGTTAAAACTTTTTTTTATAAATCATTTTGAAAGTCACTAAAAACACGAAAATTCGAATAGAAATACAGTATGTCATCAAAAAATTTTTGTATTTCGATTCGAATTTTCGTGTTTTTAGTGACTTTCAAAATGATTTATAAAAAAGTTTTAACTTTTTTTGGCATATGATACGAGACAAAGTGTCTTATAATTAGGTTCTCCATCGATAAAAAATTAAAAAAAAATTGTTTTGTAATTCAATTGGAAATTTCAGACCATAAGAATTGTTCTATTCGTATCAGAGATTATTTCCAAATCAGAAATTAATTAATTTAATTAAAAAAATTCAGGTGCTTAACGAGTATTATTATCCACCAGACCAGCTGGTAATCGGTCAAATGGGCTAGTAATTTACGTGGTTACATACAGCCAGTGTGTACACGGAAATTTGACTTGACCAACCAAAAAACCAAAATCTTATTTAACATTGCTAACGATTTCGTTTTCTTTTTCAGAAAATATTCGAGACCGCGATGTTCGAGTTCGTACTATACGACCGCTTTGTTCGAAATGTATCCAACTAATCTAACACCAGGCGTAATTTTGTTAATCACTAAGATAATCTTATAAGCCCCCAGTACTTCGTACGGGGCTAAACGTACGAAGTACTGGGG
This sequence comes from Bradysia coprophila, assembly GCF_014529535.1. Taxonomy (NCBI): domain Eukaryota; kingdom Metazoa; phylum Arthropoda; class Insecta; order Diptera; family Sciaridae; genus Bradysia; species Bradysia coprophila. The sequence continues at coordinate 4,804,644 of NW_023503295.1, read as the reverse complement.
GCTTATAAGATTAATATGCCGTTTGTAACACGTCGAATTGGAAGCAGACAGTAAGGGCAAAGCATTTGGTTATGTTCATAGATGACGAATCCGCAATAAAAAAAATGTCCGTCCGTCCGTCCGTCCGTCCGTCCGTCCGTCCGTCCGTCCGTCCGTCCGTGACCCCTCTAGCTAGAGTAAATCGCAACCTTTTTTCAAAATTCTTTTTTTCCCCGATTGGTATCGACAAAAGTAAGGTCAAGTTCGAAAATGGGCATGGTAGGGTCGGCCCTTCCAGAGCTAGGGCCCTATAGGTGTTTTTCAGTCTTTCGACGATATCTACCGAAATATGCACGCAATAGCTGCTTGTGATATATCAAATGAAAGGTATTGACGAGTAGAACAAAGTTGCTGAACATTGTTTTTGGGTGAGATGCAACGTGGGCTTGTTGGGAGGGCTCAAAGGTCGTTACTCGGCCCTAAGTGTTTTTTGCACATAAATCGAGTAAATCTCATCCGATTTTGCTAGATTTAGTTTTTTATGGAGTCTAATTGAATACCGAAAAGAACGTGGCGAAAAAAGTTTCAAATTTGGGCCCTTGGACTAAGGCCGCTACTCGGCCCTAAGTGTTTTTTGCACATAAATCGAGTAAATCTCATCCGATTTTGCTAGTTTTTGTTTCATTTGAGAGATAATTGAATGACGAATAGAATGATGGCAAAAAAAGTTTCAAATTTGGGCCCCTTGCACTAAGGCCGCTACTCGGCCCTAAGTGCTTTTTGCACATAAATCGAGTAAATCTCAACCGATTTTGCTTGTTTTTGTTTCATTTGAGAGGTAATTGAATACCCAATGGAAAGTTGGCAAAAAATTTTGGGTTTCTAAAATAATGTCGTAAATTGTTGGTTTTATTTGAAAGGTACTTCGTACGGGCTTTCGTAATTGCGCTGTGCGCAATTTTAAAAATGAACAGTTTCAGTAAATTTGACAATGCGCAACTTGACTTGCATTTTGGTAACATACGCATTAGAGGGTTGTGGACGTATTAGGGTTCCGAGCTTATTAGGGCTACGGACGTATAATGGTTGCGGACAAAATTGGATTACGGGTTGTACGGGGCTAAGTCGCAGCAAACGCTCCGACTGTTCTGATGCCTTGTTTTGCAGTAGTGCAACGCATGAAGTGCGTTGAGTAGTGCGAAAATGTGTTGCCAATAACACTATATCCATACATTTTCTGGCAAATTTGTATATTTGTTCAATGTATAACCCAGGCTTAACTTTAAAAAAACATTTAACCTATAACTAGGTCCCACCTTTTGGGTGGGTCAGGTCCATTGACTGACAATTTTTGCAATGTAATTTTGATCAGCTTACTTTTCATTCCTAAACTTCCTAAGTATCTTAAATCCCTATCACCGATACAATAATTTAGTTTTGATATGCTATAAACTAACTTCAATCTGTATGAGCTGTCAAAGAGTAAACATCTCTGCGAAATCAAGGACATTCAGTCGATGATTGCTGTCAAAGAGTAAACATATCTGCCACAACAATGATATACTTCACTCGATGATTGGCTGTCAAAGAGTAAACATCTCTGTCAAAACAATGGTATACTTCAGTCGATGATTGGCTGTCAAAGAGTAAACATCTCTGTTAAAACAATGGTATACTTCAGTCGACGATTGGCTGTCAAAGAGTAAACATATCTGCCAAAACAATGGTATATTTCAGTCGATGATTGGCTGTAAATAGTAAACATCTCTGTCAAAACAATGGTATACTTCAGTCGATGATTGGCTGTCAAAGAGTAAACATCTCTGTCAAAACAATGGTATACTCTGTCGATGATTGGGGTCAAAGAGTAAACATATCTGCCACAACAATGATATACTTCACTCGATGATTGGCTGTCAAAGAGTAAACATCTCTGCCAAAACAAGGTATACTTCAGTCGACGATTGGCTGTCAAAGAGTAAACATATCTGCCAAAACAATGGTATACTTCAGTCGACGATTGGCTGTCAAAGAGTAAACATATCTGCCAAACAAGGTATACTTCAGTCGACGATTGGCTGTCAAAGAGTAAACATCTCTGCCAAAACAATTATATACTTCAGTCGATGATTGGCTGTCAAAGAGTAAACATCTCTGTCAAAACAATGGTATACTTCTGTCGATGATTGGTCAAAGAGTAAACATATCTGCCACAAACAATGATATACTTCACTCGATGATTGGCTGTCAAAGAGTAAACATATCTGCCAAAACAATGGTATACTTCAGTCGTGATTGGCTGTCAAAGAGTAAACATCTCTGCCAAACAATGGTATACTTCAGTCGACGATTGGCTGTCAAAGAGTAAACATATCTGCCAAAACAATGGTATACTTCATCGCGACGATTGGCTGTCAAAGAGTAAACATCTCTGCCAAAACAATTATATACTTCAGTCGATGATTGGCTGTCAAAGAGTAAACATGTCTGCCAAAAATGGTATATCTTCAGTCGGTGATTGGTGTCAAAGAATAAACATCTCTGCCAAAACAATGGTATACTTAGTCGGTGATTGGCTGTCAAAGCATAAACATCTGCCTAAACAATGGTATACCTCAGTCGATTTTTGGTGTCAAAGAGTAAACATCTCTGCCAAACAATGGTATACTTAGCGTCGATGATTGGCTGTCAAAGAGTAAACATCTCGGCCTAAACAAGGACATACTTTAGTCGGTGATTGGCTGTCAAAGAGTAAACATCTCTGAAAAACAAGGAATACTTCAGTCATGATCAGCTGTCAAAAGTAAACATCTCGCAAAACAATGATATACTTCAGTCGATGATTGGCTGTCAAAGAGTAAACATATCTGCCAAAACAATGGTATACTTCAGTCGGCGATTGGCTGTCAAAGAGTAAACATCTCTGTCAAAACAATGGTATACTTCAGTCGACGATTGGCTGTCAAAGAGTAAACATATCTGCCAAAACAATGGTATACTTCAGTCGGCGATTGGTTGTCAAAGAGTAAACATCTCTGAAAAACAATGGTATATTTCAGCCGATGATTGGCTGTCAAATAGTAAACATCTCTGTCAAAACAATGGTATACTTCAGTCGACGATTGGCTGTCAAAGAGTAAACATATCTGCCAAAACAATGGTATACTTCAGTCGGCGATTGGTCTGTCAAAGAGTAAACATCTCTGCAAAACAATGGTATATTTCAGTCGATGATTGGCTGTCAAATAGTAAAACATCTCTGTCAAAACAATGGTATACTTCAGTCGGTGATTGCTGTCAAAGAGTAAACATCTCTGCCAAAACATGGTATATTTCAGTCGATGATTGGCTGTCAAAGAGTAAACATCTCTGCCAAAACAATGGTATACTTCAGTCGATGATTGGCTGTCAAAGAGTAAACATGTCTGCAAAACAATGGTATACTTCAGTCGGTGATTGGATGTCAAAGAATAAACATCTCTGCCAAAACAATGGTATACTTAAGTCGGTGATTGGCTGTCAAAGCATAAACATCTTGGCCTAAACAATGGTATACTCAGTCGATTTTTGGTTGTCAAGAGTAAACATCTCTGCCAAAACAATGGTATACTTCAGTCGATGATTGGCTGTCAAAGAGTAAACATCTCGGCCTAAACAAGGACATACTTCAGTCGACGATTGGCTGTCAAAGAGTAAACATCTCTGCCAAAACAAGGACATACTTTAGTCGGTGATTGGCTGTCAAAGAGTAAACATCTTTGAAAAAACAAGGACATACTTAGTCAATGATCAGCTGTCCAAAAAGTAAACATCTCCGCAAAACATGATATACTTCAGTCGATGATTGGCTGGCTAAGAGAAACATATCTTCCAAAACAATGGTATACTTAGTCGATGATTGGCTGTCAAATAGTAAACATCTCTGTCTAAAACAATGGTATACTTCAGTGGTGATTGGCTGTCAAAGAGTAACAACTCCGCCAAAACATGATATACTTAGTCGGTGAATTGGCTGTCAAAGCATAAACATCTTGCCTAAACACATGGATACTCAGTCGATTTTTGGTTGTCAAAGAGTAAACATCTCTGCCAAACAATGGTATACTTCAGTCGATGATTGGCTGTCAAAGATTAACATCTCGCCTAAACAAGGACATACTTTAGTCGGTGATTGCTGTCAAAGAGTAAACATTCTGAAAAAAACAGGATACTTCAGTCAATGATCAGCTGTCAAAAAGTAAACATCTCCGCAAAAGTAATGTGATCACTTTTGAACACTTTTCACAGAAAACAATTTTTTTAGAAAAAGTGAAAGATACATGTTTCTGAGAATGGAAAGACGAATCCAACGACCTATCACTCATTAAAATCGGAGTCGCTTTTCCCCAATCACCTGAATTCTTGGCGATATGATTCTTAATGTGAGAATAACCTACCTCAAATTGGTTAGTAACGCTATCATTACTTGCGATTGATCTGCAATGACAGCATCAAATCATTGACATTTCTCATTAAAACTATATAGTTCGTTGTCCGTGTATTGGTTGCAAACATATGCGTTTGTTCTTATCAATGTTTCGATTCTTAATTCAATTTTATTAATTTACGTTTTTGGTTTCATCATAATTGCCGGAAAATTAACACATTTATATTTTAGCGTCAGTGCACTTGGCCGTTGCTCAACTATTTTAACTATTTTAGAGAGATTCTCATCGCTTATTTGAGCAAAATTTACCAATTCTAATTGTTCTAAATTTGCCATATGTCGTATTATGTTGACTATGTCATGATCATGACCAATACATACTTTCTTCAAAAACATTTTCTTTACTTGAGTTAACATTGTCCATGGAACGGGGCTATAAAGTCTGCCAACGAAAACCGGCAAATATAATTCGCGCAAGTTCGGCAGTTGTGATAACGCAACAAAAAAATGAAAAGGAACTTGTATCAGTCCATCAAGTATCACCGTTTCCAATGACTTTGAAGCTTGCACAATTGCAACACACTGATCGAAATTGGCGGACTTCACAATGACTAACTTTCTTAAGTTTGTCAGACGTTTCAGTTCGGAAGGTGAAATCTGCAGTTTCTCGCAGTTGAAATTGTTTAAAGTCAATTCCTCCAATTGCTCGCAACTGTTGCCGACTGAATGCATGAGCTCATTGTTGAAGTAACCATGAAATCCACCCATGTTGATAGTTCTGAGGTGGTTATGGCTTCCGATGAATTTTACCAAAATAACATTGTTGCCCTTGTGGTCGCTTTGTGAATCAAGGTCCAAAATTCGCGAATCAATGAACGTAAATCGTTTCAAATTAGGGAAAGTGTTCTCCAGAATTACGCCGCAACCATTTGATGCCTGAATTTCCAATTCAACCAATGAACCACACTTAATCGGACGGGCGGAACCATTAACGAAGTTACAATTGTAGATAGAAAGTTTTTGCAGCCGTTGGAAAATTGATTTTAATTCTACTCTCAAACCATCGACACTGTCCATACCACAAATTTTGAGTCGCTTCAACGTGACACTGCCGCAACATTTTGCTACCGCATTCACAACAGCCTGCGTATCATCGTTATTGCCACGTATTGAAAGTGTGGAAAGATGTGTTCCGAAATTTCTCAAAATTCGTTCGACATCCATCACAGTTCTGTAGTTTTCCACATAGTTTTGTGATTTAAACCTAGGGTTCCCATTCGTCCTCTTTTTAGAGGACATGTCCTCTTTTTTCGTCTCGTTCTTCTTATATATA